>NC_025994.2:76640053-76692483 GCF_000442705.2 Elaeis guineensis
TTCTCCACTTATTTTGTGCGACAAAAGCCCTCTCTCAGATCTCTCCCCACGTTCACAAAGGTCTCCTCTCTTCTTTCTTACATGGAAGGTGGTTTGGATCAAATCTAAAGGAATAAGTTTGGATTTCGAATTCTATGAGATAGAGTTTTAGAAATCCAAAACTCTTTCAATTTTGCACCGAATTTATCCAAATTTTTTTTGGAATTTTTGTGGCTTTTTAGGGTATATATTTTGTACCCTTTTCTGATGATCCATGTATAAAATATGAAGGAGGTGCTCAAGAGTTGGGCGTCCCTTAACTTGCCATGTTTGGATAAGCCTTGACTAGGTGTTTGACCTAGACAAGGACTCTATCATATTCTCTATATAAGATGAGTTTCTTCATAAAAGTTTAGGAAAAGTTAGAGACTTGAGAGACCTTTGTGCCATCCAAAAATCAAAGAGAAATACCTTTGGATCGTGGAGATATAAAAGATGCAAGTTTGAGTGTCTAGAGAGAAAAACGTGAAGAAGAGAGGGTCTTCTTCTTGGGTTTTTGTTTTCATATTTTCCTCCCTCCATCTTGAGTTTCCTGAGAGTGTCTCAGATCTGAAACTCCTCCTTCTACTTTTCATCTTTGGAAGAGTCCAAATCAAGAAGAAGGAGGCACCTGATCAACCATCAAAGAAGGATCAGCGCAGTACTAGCATACTGTGCTGATTTCCTGAAGCAGGACTTCTGATCGAGATTCGTGGGCTCGTGTGGACGACTCCTAGAGGCCGGACGTGTGTGCGGCTTGCAACATCATCCTCAAGCCCAGATCAACAAGGTTAGAACGTCTAACTTGCAAGGTAATAGATCTGATCTATTGTTTAATACATACATTAGATGTAGTATAGAAACATGTTGATATGATCAACATGTAGTTCATGCTATATTTATATATTTTAATTTCTGATTTAATGCCATGTAATAATCATGTAATAGGATCTTAGATATAGAGATTTTCTGATCTTAAAAAATAAATTTTGATTTATTTTAGTCTTCCGCTGTATGATCTTGAAAAAGTTTCAAGATCTAACCCTCTTTTTCAAGATCTAACCCTGAAACCCTAGATCTGGTTCCTTCAATTGGTATCAGAGCCTAGGTTCTTTATTACATGATTATTTATACATGCTTAGATTATTTTTTAGATTAGATCTAATTTATAATCTGATTATTAAATCTAAAATTAAAATTTTAGATCAATCACAAACTGCAAGGTTGTCCTGCTGTAAGGTTTACCCTTACAGTGCAAAGGTTGTCCTAGTTTGTGTAGATCTATCTTTAATCATAAATTTATTAGATATGATCTAGATTAAATTTATGATTTATTAGATTTAAAAGATGTTTAAATCTAAAATAAAATCTCTTTGTTAATAATTTTTGTGCAAAGAAATTGTTTAAAGTTGAAATTGTTTCAATTACATGAACCTGTTTAGATTAGATCTAAAGTAGTTTCATGTTTATTTCACTTGCATCTTGATTATGAATCAAACATGCAATATGGTTGGTAGAATCATATTATAAAATTATTTTACAAATATGAAAATTATTTTTTGAAAAGCCGAACCCAACCCTCAGCCCAAAACTTAATTAAGAATTAAGAAGTTGTTTGATTAGGTTCTAGGATTGTGAATTGAAGAACCTAAGACACAAATCATAACACATTGGGTTAATGGGTTAGTGGGAATTAGGTCCATTAATTAGGTTAGACCTATGGTTAGATTAAAGATAGACTTAATTAGAGAATTGACTAAATCTAATCAATTGTTGTCTTAGATTAGGTCAAGGATTCTCTAGATCAATTACAATAGTTGTAGTTGGTCAAATCCATGTCTTTAACGAGAACCAAATGGACTTGATTCTTGGCTAAGCGGTCTAGCACGAACTGTTAGGTTGATCTAATCGAAACTAATTAAACCAGTTGGTGTCTAAGGTAAACCAGACCGGTGGTTTTTAATTGGGAGCCCGCTTACCTGGCCATTTCTGATGGTGTCTAAGGCAAGCTTTGGCAGACCCTCCCACTGATCGAACTTACCTGGCCTCTTGGTGAAATTATGTTTTGATCAGATCACTTGACTATTCGAGCTGACCCATGTCAGCTAGGTAAATCAGTGTGACTAATTTAGGTGCTCCTAGACCAGCCCTGGTCTCCCTTAAGCTGACTTGGTGAAGCCAGTGGGAGGATCATGATAAGCTGGTTCATCTGACCTCATCCTCTATATTATTTAAATCCTCTAAAATTATTAGGTCTTTAAAATGATAAAGTTATGGAGATAACTGAGTCATAGCCTCCCATTAAGGTGTTTGATAATGAGTCCATTAACTCAATAATCATTGTAGACCCAAAGGCCTGGTGCTTGTTGACTAATGGAATTATCACTCATCATATGACGACTTGGAAGTGTCTCTCTAATGGTGGTTAGGTGAGCCAACCAAAGTTGGGCTTAATCATTCGTTGGTTAGATACACCAAGTATGATCATGTTAATGGTTGGACCTAACCAGATCCTTACAGTGGAGGCCAAAGCCTACTGATTAGGTTTCTGGGGCAAAATTAAAATTACTAAAAATTATTTAGAGAAACAATTGGTTATGAACCTACCCTTAGATGTACATGGGTTGACCAACCAAAGTTGGGCTTGTGTGCAGTCTAAGTGGATTCTAGTACCCGCTAAGGAATTAGGGTAATTCCTCGAGTTGGAGGTAGAGGCTACCAATTCGAATAAAATAGTGAGAGAAACCTTTTGATTAAAGTCCAAATCTTTAGGTTTAATGAATCAATTACTAATTAGGTTATGGTTCTCCTTTGTGCAAATATGGCCACTTCCCTATCGCTCCGATCATTGTTGGACAATGATAAGTTGGTGGGACCCAACTTCGGTAGCTGGTATCGAAAGTTGAAGATAGTTCTGGAGCATGAACGGATCCTATATGTGATAATAGATCCTGCACCTGAGGAGCCAGCTGTCAATGCACGTGGAACAATCAGAGACACTTACCAGAAGTGGCTCAGTGATCGGACCACGGTGCGCTGTATCATGCTGGCTATCATGAGCGACGAGTTCAGTCGCAGATTCGAGACGGCTCAGTCAAAGGACAAGCTTCAAGTGTTAGAGGATGCCTTTGGCACACTCGATGATGTGGAGAGGCACAAGACTAGTTGTGCCATCTTCAACGCCAAAATGCGGGATGGTGCCTCTGTCACTGATCATGTATTGTACATGATCGAGCTGATGGAATGATTGAGCAAGCTCGACTTTTCTTGCATGAGCAGCTTGGGAAAGATGCAATACTGAACTCGCTGCCCAAGTCTTATCTCCCATTCCTCACTCATTATAGAATGACAAAGCCTGAAGAGAACTACCATGGGTTACTGGGGTTGCTTCAGAACTTTGAGAAGGATCACCAACTTCACAAGGAGTCGATGAATTTAGTGGGAGGTTCGTCTTCTGGTTCTCGACCTTTTAAGAAAGGAAAGAAGAACAAGAAGAAGAAAGTAAAGAAGGTGCAAGTTCAGGCTAGGACATCAGTGCAGAGCCAGACCAAAAAGGTCAAGCCTGATAAGAGTCTATTCTACTGGCAAGCACCCTAGATTAGATAGTGTGTCAGATATCCACTTATGGCACTGTAGGCTAGGTCATATAAACAAGAACAGAATAAACAGGTTGACTCAAGAGGAAATCCTCAAAGTTAGTGATTGTGAATCACTTCCAACCTGTGAGTCCTGTCTTCTTGGTAAAATGACCAAGTCACCTTTTACTGAAAAAGATGAGAGAGCTACTGAGCTCTTGAGCCTAGTACATACTGATGTATGTGGGCCCATGAGCACCAGTGCTAGAGGTGGATATTTCTACTTCATAACTTTCACGGATGATCTATCCTGATATGGATATGTCTATCTGATGAAACATAAGTCGGATTCATTTGAAATGTTCAAACGATTCTGAAGTGAAGTAGAAAAATAAATTGGGAAGAGTATTAAAACTCTTCGATCTGATCGAGGAGGAGAATACTTTTCTAGTGAGTTTCTCACATATCTAGGAGAGAATGAAATTCTCTCCCAATGGACTCCTCCAGGAACACCACAGCATAATGGTGTTTTTGAAAGGAGGAATCGGACTTTGTTAGACATGGTCCGATCCATGATGGGTTTTTGCTAGCTTGCTGATATCTTTTTGGGGATATGCACTCGAATCGGCCTGTTATCTGTTAAATAGGATTCCAAGTAAGTCTGTAATTAAGACTCCATATGAGATATGGACAGGGCGTAAGTCAGTACTTTCACACCTTAGGGTCTGGGGGTGCCCGACCTATGTCAAACGATTAGTCACAGACAAACTTGGACCTAGGTCTGACAAATGCTCATTCATAGGGTACCCCAAAGAGACAAAAGGATATTTTTTCTACCATGCTGATGAACAAAAGGTGTTCGTCAGCCTTAAGGCAATCTTTTTAGAAAAAGAGTTCCTTGGTGAAGGAACCGTTGCCTCTAAGGTTGAACTTGATGAAGTTCAACAGGTAGAAGGACCGACACCAATAGCTGAACCTGAGTCGGATATGATTAGATCACATCCAGAGCCCAATATACCTGCACCATTAAGGCGATCTGGTAGAGTATTGCGTCAACCGGACAGATACTACGGTTTCTTGGTCCGGGACGGTGATCGCATCGAACTTGATGAGAATAATGAGGATCCGATCACCTATATGGATGCTATGCAGAGATCTGATTCCGAGAAATGGCTTGAAGCCATGAAATCCGAAATGGAGTCCATGAAGGTCAATGATGTATGGACATTGGTTGACCCACCTGAAGGGGTTAAACCCATTGGGTGTAAATGGGTCTTCAAAAGGAAGAGGGGCGCAGACGGAAAGGTGGAGACCTATAAAGCCCGTCTGGTTGCCAAGGGGTATCGTCAACATTATGGTATTGACTATGACGAGACGTTTTTTCCCTGTGGTAATGCTCAAATCCATTCGAAAAATACTTGCAATAGCTGCCCATCTGGATTATGAGATCTGGCAGATGGATGTAAAGACAGCCTTCCTGAATGGAGAGCTGACCGAAGAGGTGTATATGATACAACCTGAGGTATTTACATCCACAGATGAGTCCAAGGTGTGCAAGCTTCAGAGATCCATTTATGGATTGAAGCAAACTTCTCGGAGTTGGAACATGCGTTTTGATAAGGTGATCAAAACGTATGGCTTCATTAAGAATGGAGAAGAGCCCTGCATCTATAAATGGGCAAATGGTCCAGTTGTGGTATTCCTTATCTTGTACGTGGATGATATTCTCTTAATTGGAAATGACATCCCCACACTACAGGGAATAAAAGTTTGGTTGTCATCACAGTTCTCCATGAAGGACTTGGGTGAAGCATCTTACATCCTAGGGATGAAGATCTATAGGGATAGATCTAAAAAGATGCTTGGGTTATCCCAGTCCATGTACATAGACACTGTGCTGAAGAGGTTCAGCATAGAGAATTCCAAGAAGGGCTATCTACCGATAGGCCAAGGAATTTCTCTCTCTAAGAAGGATTGTCCGACAACTCCTGAAGAGAGAGAGCGTATGAGTAGAGTCCCATATGCTTCAGCCGTGGGATCTATCATGTACGCCATGATATGTACAAGAGCAGATGTGGCATACTCACTAGGAGTAGTGAGTAGATACCAATCTGATCCTAGAGAGAATCACTGGAAAGTGTTTAAAGCCATCCTTAAGTATTTGAGAAATACTAAGGACCAATGGTTGGTTTATGGCGAGTCAGATCTGAAACTTGTGGGGTTCACAGACTCCAGCTTCCAATCTGACCAAGATGACAACAGGAGCGTGTCGGGTTATATCTTTACTCTGAATGGTGGAGCCATCTGCTGGAAGAGTTCCAAGCAGCATACTGTGGCAGACTTTGTTTGTGAAGCAGAGTACATCGCAGCATCGAATGTCGTGAAGAAAGCTGTGTGACTAAGGAAATTCATCAACGAGCTCGGAGTAGCACCCTCCCTCGATGGTCCAGTCCTGCGCTATTGCGATAGCACTGGTACCATAGCTCAGGTGAAGGAACCCAAAGCACATCAGCGGACGAAGCACATCTTGCACCGCTTTCACCTGGTCCGAGAGATCGTGGATCGAGGTGACGTCGACCTTCAGAAGATCGACGGAAAGGAGAACCTAGCCGACCCCTTCACTAAAGCCCTGGCAATAAAGGAGTTCGACAACCACAAGTTGAAGATGGGTATTAGATACTGTGCCGAGTGGCTTTAGGACAAGTGGGAGTTGTTGGGAAATGTGTCCCAAAAAGCCAATCGTCAAGCTGTTGACGGTTGAGCAACCAAGTATTGTAATTGATTTGTTAATAAATAAAATATATTTGGCATCTTCATCATAAGCTTTCATCTTCTAATGAACTCCGTTGTTATGATGAAGTCCTTAGGACTATTTAGGTTCGATAAAGAGAGGATTTATCGATTAGTCCTTAAAACTGTTCACGACCAAATGATAGGTTGTTAATAAGGATGATAGCTTCTATCGAGCATAGGTCGCTGTAGGCTATATGGGTTGGTTGTCCTCTTAACCAAGGAGTGTGGAGACACTGGTATGGCATACAGGTGAGATGTAAGGGTACATCATCATTGAACGTGACCAACTCCAGAGTATTCTACTGTCGAGAATATCTCTGATGGGATATAGGTATAAGTATCCCTTAGACCTGAGATCGCCTCAGTGACTTGCAAGCAACTCACTGTGCTTTGGTACTGGACTAACTGAATTTCTAATTCAGGGACGGAAGGCTTCTGGGCACAGTCAAGTACTTGCGAAGTCAGAGTGTGATCGAGATGGGATTGACCACTCCAAGAGTTGGAGAAGAATGAGTCGCTGTATTTCAATTTAGCAAAACTTTGGCCAGGGTAATCCATCAGATGGATTTGATATTTTGAAATATAATGTGGACAACCTGATCAGAGTTGACAGTTGAGCTCTGGGGTGTCCTATGATCATTTTGGTCAAGGGGATGAATTATATGAAAACTATATCCGCATGGGTTCTAAGGATGTTGTTCTACACATTCGACCTATCCGATCGTCGGGTACCATTGCTAGATGGTCACTTCGATTGGTATAGGAATTTATTCCTATGCTACCGGCTTAGGTTCGGACCTATGAGATCAGACACATTAGAATTCATGATCCGATCAGATGGTTGATCAACGATTAAGAATCATTCTAGGGTTAAATGATCAATACGATTGACATTTAACTCAGTACAAGTGTTGCAGGAGGATCGATTAGCAATTCGATTGCTAATTGACTTAATTTGATTAAGCCAATGGGCTGAGATTAAGTCTAATTAAATATGATTTAATTAGATTTATTTTGGGCTTGATTGGATCAAGTCCAATTGATTTATTGGATAAGCCAAGTGCAAGGAAAAACTAGTCCTAGTTCAACTAGGACTTGAGTCAATCTAATTTCTAATTTGATTAGAATATTAAATCAGATTTAAATCTAATTTAATCTGATTAAATTAGGTTCTTAATTGGGTTAAGACCTATTTTAATTGGGTTGATCTAATTTTAATTTGATTTGGTTTGGGAAACCAAATTAAAACAAGTCATAAGACAGAATCCTAGTAAGACTAGGATTCCACCTTGCGCCACATAAGCCTTCTCCACGCCCTCTCTCTTATTCAACGCCAATCTCCACTTATTTTGTGCGATAAAAGCCCTCTCTCAGATCTCTCCCACGTTCACAAAGGTCTCCTCTCTTCTTTCTTACATGGAAGGTGGTTTGGATCAAATCTAAAAGGAATAAGTTTGGATTTCGAATTCTATGAGATAGAGTTTTAGAAATCCAAAACTCTTTCAATTTTGCACCGAATTTATCCAAATTTTTTTGGAATTTTTGTGGCTTTTAGGGTATACATTGTGTACCCTTTTCTGGTGATCCATGCACGAAAATATGAAGGAGGTGCTCAAGAGTTGGGCATCCCTTAACTTGCCATGTTTGGATAAGCCTTGACTAGGTGTTTGACCTAGACAAGGACTCTATCATATCTCTCTATATAAGATGAGTTTCTTCATAAAAGTTTAGGAGAAGTTAGAGATTTGAGAGGCCTTTGTGTCATCCAAAAATCAAAGAGAAATACTTTTGGATCGTGGAGATATAAAAGATGCAAGTTTGAGTGTCTAGAGAGAAAAACGTGAAGAAGAAGAGGGTCTTCTTCTTGGGTTTTTGTTTTCATATCTTTCCTCCCTCCATCTTGAGTTTTCTGAGAGTGTCTCAGATCTGAAACTCCTCCTTCTACTTTTCATCTTTGAAAGAGTCCAAATCAAGAAGAAGGAGGCACCTGATCAACCATCAAAGAAGGATCAGCGCAGTACTAGCATACTGTGCTGATTTCCTGAAGCAGGACTTCTGATCGAGATTCGTAGGCTCGTGTGGATGACTCCTAGAGGTTGGATATGTGTGCGGCTTGCAACATCATCCTCAAGCCCAGATCAACAAGGTTAGAACGTCTAACTTGCAAGGTAATAGATCTGATCTATTGTTTAATACATACATTAGATGTAGTATAGAAACATGTTGATATGATCAACATGTAGTTCATGCTATATTTATATATTTTAATTTTTGATTTAATGCCATGTAATAATCATGTAATAGGATCTTAGATCTAGGGATTTTGTGATCTTAGAAAATAAATTTTGATTTATTTTAGTCTTCCGCTGTGTGATCTTGAAAAAGTTTCAAGATCTAACCCTCTTTTTCAAGATCTAACCCTAAAACCCTAGATCTGGTTCCTTCATAGACTGGATAAGACATCAAAATCACCATACCCATATCCCTAAGTAGTGTGCTTGTCGAAAGTCGGTCCCAAACAAACTTCCAAAGAAAGAGCCTCTCCTTGGGATGGACGGCCACTCTCTAAATCCAAGTAGCCTCGATCCTCTTCTGCATAGGCAGCCTACACAACTCAATCAAGTCCCTCAAGGGAACCTTAGGGTGACAAAAATGACCCCACACCCTCAAGTCCTAGCAACAATGAATTGGAATCAGAATGGCTAGGATCCGATCAGTAAGCTGACCACTAAAGAGTCCTGTGATATCCTACGCTCTCTAGCCCTTACCATCGACTGTGAGCAAGTTGTAGACACATGAATGGACATGCACCTCACTGCTGATGAAGGTCGGCCAGTGGTAGAGGGGCGAGTCAGATATGTAGGCATCCTGGCATGCATCAATTGAAGTCCCATCTCCAATCAAACATCTGACTTATGCAAGAGCAGTAAGGCCACGAGCATAAATCTCATTCCAAATAAAGGAGCAATCATGGGTCAGCTGGATTGGGATCCCACAGTCTATGCCCCATATCATACTCTCATTACCCTGCTCCACAAACTATTAGGCTGGATAAGAAATCTAACAGCATGCCTGACGATCATGGCCTCCCTTTTGACCAGTAGGGAGTTAGTACCAAGGCCCCCTCCCTCACCAGCTAGCAGACTACCCCCAGGATAAAAGGTGGATCCCATAGCCATCGTGTGCAGAGCCCCAAAGGAAGTTCCTAGACCACTGCTCCAATCTCTTGAGAGAGGAACACAGTACAATCGCTTCACTAACAGGTAGGCTGGAATAAAGCTAAGTATTGATCTCACAAGAGTCATCCTGCCAATTATGGATAGGACGTGGGCTTGCCAACCCTTAAGGTGGTCCTGAACCCTTAACTTCATGAGTCTACAGTCAGTGCTCCAAAGATGCCTATTCGTGATGGAAACCCCTAGATAGGTCAAGACCCTGATCTACTCCTGGATCCTCAATCTATATCAAATCACCTGCTTTACCTGAATCTACATTCGGGGGCTAAAGATGTCGAACTAGCTATACTCTGCAGCCAAGCAAATGACTCTCGCCAGCATCCAAGAAGCAGGCACTACCTCCCCTTCAAAGACCAAGCTATTCCTGGACATCAAGATTTGGTAGACGACATAAGCAATCCTCCCTCCCCAAATATCGGACATCCTCTCGATCAAGCTCTACCGAATCATCTCTAAGAAGGACTCCTACCACGGGCCACTGCTCACCTCTGAAGGCTAGCCACCTATCCTCCAAATCAATCTCACTCTCAGATATGATAGAATGGCATGCTCCATCAACTCATCTTCCAACCTACAGAATGGATAAGACATCAGAATCACCATACCCCTATCCCTGAGTAGCTTGTGTATCAGAAGTCGATCCCAAGCCAATGTTCAGAGAAAGAGCCTCACTTTGAGATGGACGGCTACTCTCTAGATCCAAGCAACCTCGATCATCCTCTCTATAGGTGGCCTACACAACTCAATCAGATCCCTAAAGAAAATCTTAAGGCGACAAAAGCGACCCCACACCCTCAAGTCCTGGCTACGATATGCTAAAATCAGAGTGGTGAGGATCCGATCAGCAAGCAGACCACCAAAGAGTTAGGTGATATCCTATGCTCTTCTGCCCCTACCATCAGCCATAAGCAAGTTGCAGACATGTGAATGGACATCCATCTCACTGCTGATGAAGGTCGGCCAGTGGAAGAGGAGTAGATCGGATATCTAGGCATCCTGGCATGCATCAACTGAAGTCCCATCTTTAATTAAACATCTGACCTATGCAAGAGCAGTAGGGCCACGGGCATAAATCTCATTCCAAATAAAGGAGTAGCTGCAGGTCAGCCGGATCTGAGATCTCATACTCTACGCCCCATATCGTGCTCTCATCATCTCGCTCCACAAACTATTAGACTAGATAAAAAAATCTGATAGCATACTTGATGATCATAGCCTCCCTCCTGACTAGTAAGGAGTGAATACCAAGGCCCCCTCTCTCAACGACTGATAGACTACCACCCAAGATAAAAGGTGGATCCCATGGTCATCATGTGTAGAGCCCCAAAGGAAGTTTCCAAATCACTGCTCCAATCTCCTGAAAGAGGAACACAGTATAATCACTTTGCTAAGAGGTAGGTTGGAATGGAGCTAAGTATGGATCTCACAAGAGTCATCCTGGCCATCCTGGATAGGACGTGGGCTTGCCAACTCTCAAGGTGGTCTTGAACCCTCAGCTCCATGGGCCTATAGTTAGCCCTCCGAAGGTGCCTATCCATAATGGGAACCCCTAGATAAATTAGGGCCTCAATCTGCTCTTGGATCCCCAGTCTATATCGAATCACCTACTTCACCTGAATCTTCATTCAGAGGCTAAAGATGACTGCAAACTTCTATAGATTGACTAGTTGGCTAGAAGTCCAACAATAGGCCTAAAAAATGAAAGCAAAATACCTTGCATTCTGGATCGATGTTCGACTGATGAGAAGGCAATCATCTACAAAGATAATGTGCTAAAGTAGTTGGACCCCAGGGGTAGGCCAGTAGGGCTCCAGCTCCAATCCTGAACCATAGCCCTCAACTTCCTAGAGAAAGCATTAGCACACAAAAAAAATTGGTAGGAAGAGAGGAGGCAACCTTGGCGAAGCCCAATAGTTGAGTGAAAGAACTCTGTTAGGGCACCATTAATTAGAATGGCATAGCTAGGGGTCTCCATACAATCCATGATCCAATTGATCCACCTCTTTTGGAAGCCGAACTCCTGTAGCATTCATCAAGAAAATGCCAGCACAACCAATCATATGCCGCTTTATATCTAGCTTGATCGTTATAAGGCTCCATTAGATGGGAATTCGATGCAAATTATACATAAACTCCTAGACTAGCAAGACACTCACTACAAAAATTTAGGTTTTCAGCAATGAGAAATTTGGTCACAAACTTTTCTCCTTTTATTAGTAAAAATTTTTAATGACCATAAATATTTAGTCACTAGGTGATCGCTAAAGGTACCGTGGCTAAAAATTTTAGTTATCAAAATATAAAGTCATCAGAAAAAAACTATTACATTTAGTGACGAAATATAAATGATCATTAAAGGTAAATATTTGTGACGATTATATTTATAGCAAAAGATTAAAAAATGATCGTTAATGATCTAAAAAATGACAACTTAATAAGAAATTAATGATCAAAAATAAATTTTAATGAGGATTTAATATTATTGCTAAAATCTTTTCTATGATGAATTTTTATTGATCACAATAAGGTGATACAAATAGTGCTGGAATGAAAATAGTCATTAAAGGCAAGCAAATATTTAAAATTTTTTATAAATAATCCATCAAAATAAAATATTTTATTACAAATTAGGGCTATGTTATCTTTATCTATATTCATTCCTACTAGACAAAGATCTTATGAATAAGGGATATATATTATTTATATATAGAGCCTCTATTAAGAATCAAACTTAAGACCTATTAGATATTTATCTATTACCTAACCACTATGGCAACATTAAATTTTATTATGAAATTATGGTTTATTACACATATTTAAAACTTTTCATATTATAAAATATTTCATTCCAAATATATTATGATATTTTATTTTTTACTAATTAAAAAATTATAATAATTTAATCATTTTTTTCTAAAGTTCTTTAAACATAGATAATTTATGGCTCCTTTTATTTATACTATAATTAATAAGTCATAGTATTTAATATAGAATACTTTTTAATACTTTAAACTATATATTTTATTTAAGTTAGATTAGTGATCAAAATTCTTAGTTAAATCAGTCTCCATGAAAGTTTTTAGTAATTACATCTTCAACTATTATCTGATTTTCATATATTGCTTCTAATATTGATAGTATGTTTTATAGTAACAATTATTTTTCTCTAATTGTTAAACTATTTTAGCTTATATAACTTATTCATTAAATAGATCAGATCAAATCAAGTTAAAAATAAATATTTGATCCATAAAAAATTTTTAGCTAAATATCAAATATATAATCAACTTTATTAAATTGAATCCTGATAGGACATATGAATTTCAGTAGTTCAATATATCTTATCACTCTCTAATCTTACTTCAACTCTCATGATGATTAGCTTTAATTTAACAGTATGCTAAGTACAAAGTCAAGATCCACATCTTATTTTAGTGATTGATATATAGATTATTCAAATATTATTTAGTTAATATTTTTGTTGATGATATCATTACTTCATCATAAAATGTAAGATTTTAGTAATAACATAATGACTGGTACTAAAGATAGATTTTTAATGACCACTTTATAGTTTTATCATTAATATTATATATCTATGGTGACTATTTTAAAATATCATCATAAAAGATACGTGCTTTAGTGATGAATCATCAAATCATCATTAATATATTGATCAATATTCATTTTAATGATAATTTTATCAGTTCATCATTAAAAGATATGTACATACGATGATCATTTTAAAATATTATCATTAAAGATATAAGTTTTAGTTACAAATTATAAAATTATTACTAATGATTTAATCAACATTAATGTTGACACTAAAATTATGATAGCATAATTATTATCACTAAAAATATAGACTTTTAATGACTACTCTATAAGTTTTGTCATTAAGAATATATATCTATATTGATCATTTTAAAAATATTATCACTAAAGAGATAAGTTTCAGTGGTGAATTATAAAATTATCATTAATGAGTTGATCAAAATATTTTGATCCTAAAATTATTTTTTACCATAAAAATTTTTATTTAATGATGAATTGTTTATGATAAATAGGAAAATAATCATAAAGATGAAATCTCATTCTGTCATTAAAGATATTGATCAAAGTAATTTGTTATGACTATTTCTTATGGTCATCACTAAATATAAGGCTTTGATGACTAGACTTATATTTCATCACTAAAATTCATCAATAAAAATTTAAATTCTTATAGTGATTGTTAATGATACTACGGTCGCTAATAAAAGCACCCTACTTAGGATTGATCAGATGAGGCATAATCGGCTTTAATCGCTCAACTAAGACCTTGGCACACGTCTTGTAGAGAATAGTGCAAAGACTGATTAGTCTAAAGTGCCTCAGATTAGATGCGTTAGATCGCTTTAGGATGAGGGTGATCAAGGTCTTCTTCCATTTCTTCGAAAGATCTTTGGACTTGAAGACCATCTGCACCACCTCCACAATCTCTCTCCCGACAATAGGCCAATATTGATAGAAGAAAAGTAGGAGAAAGCCATCCAACCCCGGGGCCTTATCCTCCTTGAGAGATCAGAGGGCCCCGAATACCTCCTCAGCAAACATTGGACTATTCAGGGCCTTATTCTTCTGGTCAGAGATCCTGATCACAGATTGGGCCCCCTGTAAAGGGGTGTCCCCACCTAGAGTCATCATCCAATGAAATCCAAAGAACTGAAGGATCTGGATCCTGATCTCTTCACCGTCATCAACTACACTACCATCGCTCTCCTTCAACTACCTGTTGCAGTTAGCAGACCTCTAGATCATAATGGCCAGGTGAAAGAATCTAATGTTTCGATTGCCCTTTCTAGTCCACTAAACTCTAGATTTTTGCCTCCATGTAACATCCTACTGTCTCAGCAAAGAATAGTGCATTGAGAGTTTGTGCTGAAGCTCCCTCAAATCAACCTCCCAGAGGCCCCCCTCCCGATTCTCCTTCAGCTGTAACTCCGCAATGTCCGTCTCCACCCTATCAATTCTCCTAAAGATATCACCAACCTCAAGTTAGTTTCACAGAATGAGTCTATGTCTAGTTAGCTCCAACCTCTGGATCACTCAATACCTCACATCCCCATAGACTGGCATCCTTCACACATTCTGAACTAAATCCCACTATCTTAGATAGAAGGTCCACAAACTCTCAAACTTGAATGGACCCCTGGGAATACACAGACTGTCAGTGGTAATGAAGAGTGGAAAGTGATCCAAAGCAATCTTCGAAAGATGCTGAACCTGATGCAACGGGAATCGCTGAATCTACCTGATAGAAGCAAGTGCCCGATTAATCCTTTTCCAAACCCTAGCCGTGCCTTATCGATTGTTGCACTAGGTGAAGCTGGGATCTAAGTAGCCAAGATCAATCAAATGCACATTGCTGATGAACTCTTTGAATTTTTTAGAATCAATATTGTCCACATACTGCCTACCATCCCTTTTCTCATAGGACCCCATAGTGCAGTTGAAATCCCCGACTACAAGAGACGGCAAGCCCTATAATACCAACCTAGAGATCTTCGACCAAAGCACCCTCCGCTCCTTATACTCAATGCTCACGTACAATCCAAATAAAAGCTAAGGTCCTGCAGTCTGCTCCAAGATGACTAATGCCACCTACTGCTTGCATCTGTGGAAAGCATCCATCATGAATGAGCTGCATCATCATAACACTAGGATCTCCCTGGACAGTCTCTTAGACTCCACCGTATAGGTTCTCATACCATCATAATCCGACATCTAGCCCAGACAAGACTCACCCAAAAAAGATGGGTCTCAAGCAGGATGCAAACATCGGGCCCATGCTGCTGGATTAATCTACCAAAGGTCGATCAAAATGAGGGCTTCCTTGCCCCTCAGATATTCTAGATGAGTAACCTCATGAAAAAGATTTTCGAGGAAGGGGAACCCCATCGGAGCCCCCCTTAGCCTGAATCCCAGCCTCAGTCCCTCCTACCATCGAGTCCATCACTGAGTGGCTCACCCCATTCCCCTATATGGCCAGCCTCAAACGGGTGGTAGCCTCCTTATGGGCCATATTCTAATCCCCCCCGCTGCTTCCATGAGCACCAGATCCTCTCCTCTAAAAGGTGAAGGATCACACTCCAGTGCATGCTTCAACCCAGGCTCAGAGGCTCTCTCCTCAACTGGGTCAGCTAAGTCACTAGCCTACTCCTCCGTCTGAACTGGTGCCTTTCCCTCTATCCCTAGGTTCCCAAACATGAAGGTGAAGACTCCAGAGACTTCAGGGCTAGCAACCGACTCCACCTGGACCACAAGGCAAGCTAGGGCCTTGCCTTTAGCTTTGTTCTTCCTCGCGGTACCTTTTTTTGACCCTACAAGCTCCAAATCACTCCTAGTGCACCTCATTGGTGCTCGGCCTGTGTCAAAATCAGAGGATCGGGCATGTTTGGGCTGTGCCGAGCCCGCTCCCCTCGAAACTACCCACCCACCCTTTAAAAGGCTCTCACCTGCATCCATCGAATCCAAGGCCCTCACCATTGTGCTCTCAGCCTCAACAAGCGGCCCAAAGTGATTGGCCAACCCGCCCACACCTGGGCTCAGGCCCATGCATCATCCCGTGCCAATCTCAGCATCGCCAACCTCAAATTCGACCATTGATCTGGGCTTAGGTCTGACGGGAGATCACCACTGTGCGATCTTGATTGGTTGACTCCAACCGTCGGTTCGAGCCATCGAGTTAGCTCGGTCTGAGCCCACACAAGTTAGCTCTGATCTGCTTCCCTCCACCTTCTTCTTCGATGCAAGGGGCTAAGTTGACTTAGCCCCCTTCTTCCTTAGTCCTCCTGATGCTTCTGGCCTAGGTTTCCACCGTCGAACAGCCACCATCTACGGCCTCAACTACAACCCCTCCGAGGACCCTTCCAACTCCTTCGAGGCACCTTCTCCCTTTCTGGTCAGACAAGCTTCCTCCAACCAATGAAGATGGCCACATCCAAGGCAGAGGCCGTCAAGGTTCTCGTAGACGAACCTCTACCAAAAGGGGCTATCTGCGCCCATGAGAACCACCCTTGGATGTAGCAGTTGGGAGATATCCACCTTCATGCATGCCCGGACGTAACCCAACCGCTTCCACTCCACCTACACTCGTCCACTGAGGATAGCTCCCTAGACAGATGGAGGACTTCCTGAAGCATGGCCTTATCCTAGAACTCCATCGGGAGCCTCGACAGTCGGATCCACAGCCAGGCCAACAGAATGGCCCCCTCCGTTGGAAAAAATCCTTGCCTCCACAGCTCCACCATCAAGACTTGCCCGGTGACGACCCATGGCCACTTGAGGACAGATCCCTCTTCCTACTTCCTTATAATAGAAGAGGAGGCCCCACTTGAGTCCATAACCGGTCACCTCCCCCTTTAGCCCCACTCCACCAAAATTCTCTGGCCACCATTTCTGCCCACATCCTTTGGCCAAGGCTCCTCGCCACTACCGCCGAGGCCTCCCAGCACTCCGAAACCTCTCTTAGGACTTCCTCCGGGGGCACAACCATCTTTGGGATCCACCTCATAAGCTTGCTCACCTCCTTCGATGATAGCTCCGACGAGTACCAGACAATGTGCCCACTCCTCGCCTTCCTCCAACTTGCTTCCGATAATTCTCCTGTCTTCGAGACCATCGGATGGTCCCCCTGCTTGCTCTCAACATTTCCTCTGGCACTGATGCATGCTGCAACCCAGCCAGTTGCTGGCGATCACACAAGAAAAGGGCCATAGTAGTAATCTCAAAGCACAACAGAGGTTGTAGGGATCACTATTCAAACTCCATCCTACATACAGCTTCTCAAAGAAAACGGGAGGTGATTACATAAAACAAGCGGAGGTTAAGCTTCTGCTGACCCTTTCTGCTAGCTCATTAATCTACCTCGACTTAATTAGCTTGAAGATTACGAGGAATTCTAGGGGACACCTATTTTAACAATATAAAAACTCATCCTGCCATGTGGACAAGAGGATTGGTGTTATAGATGACAATTGGTCAGATGTGTGTATTTGCTTGTATGTGAGTGTGAGATGGAGGAGTATTAGGTGGTGGGAGGAATTATATATGCGTGCACTAACGGGCATGACCTTACTATATGCCTAGAGTACTGTTTGGCATACCCTTAGCGTACGCCGAGTGAGCGTCAAACCGGGCTTTTGTATACCATTCACGAGGTGGATGGTCCATGAAGAGCTTTATTACCTAGTTTACCTATAGTGATTCAAAAAAAATACCAGGGTGGCGCGCACCAAAGGATACACAAAGCATTTTCTATATGCCTATAGCTCTCTGAATCCCAAGAAAAAAAGCATGCCGATTAAGTAATTAGGCTTTTGTTGCGTGTTATTTGCCTGGGTTGCGGGGAACTTGTTTCATTCACTTAATGAAGACTGATGGGTCTCATTTGCTGCCATATTTTCTTTCCAGAACATGTGTAATTGGGCTTGTGATAGTAGCTGCGTTAGATCTTAATGCAATACTAGTCTTTTCTAAAGCCACTGAAGGCAGTTTAGAAGGGACTTGGATGGTAAGACATTTAGTTTGGTGGTTTGCTTGAACGTATGGTGGATATTAGTATATGAAATTATTGGGAAGAAAAAAAAGGAAAAAAGGAGGGTGCTGTTGCAAGACCCCAGAGGTGAAGTTGCTGCTGAATCAGGCTGGAGAGCTGAGAGTTGCTTCGATGTGAATCGCTGGTAAAATCTTAAAACCGTGGGATGCCTTCTGATTTAGGACCTTCCAATACTTAAGTTAGCCATGATCTTAAAAACAGACAGTAAAAATGGAGAAGTAGAAAGTAAGAAGTAAGAGTTTGTGAGTCGAGAGAAGTAGAATGAACTCTAAGTAGAGAGAACTCCAGTTCTTTAGTGGGAATCTAATAGAGTTTTATCTTTATGAGTTCAGACTTGTTTAGACTTCTCTTTGTTAGATTTGTACCTTAGAAGTCAATAGTTGGCTGACACATTTTGTAATTTCAGGACTTAATCATGTACATGTAATATTTTTATTATCAATAAAAGATTTTTTCATTCCAATCATGTTTATGTGTCCATAATTTGTCCTAGAAATTAACAAAGATAATTTTTGTATATTCTCGAAGCATTGAGAATTTGAGATATACATTTATTAGTGGTTAGTTTCTAAATGCTCCCGATCAAAAGATTATCACGGAGGATAGTGACCAATCTATTCGAGATTGGGATACGATTCACCTCTCTTATGGATAGATGAGTCTCGGATATGCAGTGTAGGGATACTGGGGTGAGGGTGTAGGTGATTGTTAGAGAATAACTTGTACTGAGCGTGACCAATAGAAGAAAATATTTGGATGTCTACTCACTCATCAGTGGTCTTCTCGATGCTGCAGTGGTGGGAGTGATCCTTTTACCTGCAGTGTCATCAGCTATTTACAGCGAGGTTATTGAGTTTGACTGTACGTTCTCTTGGTCCCTAACCATTCAGATCCTTGCTATGTATGTTGGCTACAGTAGATTTTGATTCGCTGTTTGAAGTAGGATACACTTAAATGAAATCTATCGACCTTGATAGAAAAAGAGAAATCCTATGTGATTTACGAGATTAAATTCAGAAAGTCTTTGGTCAAAGCAAGTATGAATACTGAAAAAAAATTTTCACGAGATTTAAAATGAACTCGAGTTGAGCCAATCTTACATATGACTGATGATGAGATCTGACGAGTTCTCCATGACCTCCGTTAAGTCGGAACTCACGATAAAAAAACTGAATCATACGATAACCGTACCTACAGATTTATATTTTTATTCTACTGGATTGCTACTATATACTGCTAGGTATTACTGATGGATTGTGAGACTCATAGGCATCGTCTTGATGATTGATGATCCTCGAAGGGTAGAACTGAAATTGTTCCAACCTATCGAAAGGAGTTTCGATGATATTATGATGGAGACATAATATATCTCACTACCAGATAGAATGGAACCTATGGGGTCATACATTAAGAAATTTAATTTTGAATTTATCAATTAGGCTTATGAAGTTCTAATTGGATTAGGATTTATTGAAATCCTATTGGGTTTAAGAGAACCATGCTAGCACATGGTTAAATCTAATTCTTCTTAGGACTTCGATTGGATCAAATCTATTGCATTGAATCTAACCTAAATCCATTAGGATTTAGCTGGGTACCTAATTATGAGCCCAAGAGGATTAGATCATGTCAATAAGTTAGCAATCTAATCTCCTCCTTATCTCTTTGATATTTTCTTTTGAAGTGGAGAATTGATGGAAAGAAGAGATGGTGCCATCCTTTCTTTTTGGAAGGTCCAAGGGGCACCAACCTCTTAGAATGGAATGAGGAAGAGAGAGGGGCCCACCCCCTCTCCTTGGTTTGGCATGGAAGGAGAGAGAAAAAGGGGCCACGCCCCCTGTCTTGTATGAAAAAACCCTAGATGGGGTGCCAAGGTTGGCACCCCAACTACCTGCCTCTCTTGATGAGGGGCGCTCAATCAGTTTGTCTATTTTGACTGGGGCACTCCATCTGCTTGCCAAAAAAGATTAAGATCCTACAAATTAAGTTTAATTTTAATGAAAAATAATCAGATTAAAAAGGTAGAAATCCTTATGAGATAAAAACTAGCCTTTTTAAGTTGATTGGTTCTTGATTTGGATCAAAGAAGGGTCTATATAAAGAGATAGTCTCTTAGGGTCTCAATTAATTGAATTTTATGAATTTAAAATTCTTCCTCTCTCCTCTCCATGTCTCATCCTCTCTCCCTTTTCTCTTTTCTACTCTCAAAGGTTGGGTGTCCATCTTTCACATGCCAAGAGTAGAGAAAGGTCTCTTCTACAGCAAGGAACAGGGAGAAGAAGGCTGTAGTTCAAAGGTTGAAGTTGTAGTCAAGATCAATCGCTGATCAAGATTCAAAGAGACAAAGATCCTATTTAGAGAAGAAAGATCTACCATAAGAAGAAGGATTCAAGATTGATTTCGGTGGATATCTATAGAGGTCAGACATGTGTACAGCTCAAGAACCTTCGAAACTGAGATCATAGGAACTGGTATATTTCTACCTATGCAAAGGTATTGAGATTTGATCTCATCTTTAATTTTATTATTAGATTATATGTATGTCTCTAATTCTAAGCTTGGGTAGGATTAGATGAGATCTAATGCATATGGGGTTAAAGAGTTTAACCCGATTCATTTTTCTCTGCTCTTCAAAAGATTTTTGAAAACTATGCATGCATCTTATCCGACTTTCTAACAGTGATATCAGAGTCAGATTTTTAAAGATATATATAATCTAATTTTTGTCTTAGATCTGAATATTTTGTTAATTTAAAATTGATCTTGTGCTAGTATAAGGTTGTCCTGGTACAAGATTTTTTCTCTATATTGAAAAAATTATCCTAGCACAAGATTGATCGATTTTGAAAATTATTTTCAAAATGATTAAATTAATCTTTTAGATCTAAAAATTGATGTATATGATATATCTTTTTTTTAAAATTTTAAATCTAAAATTAGAATGATTAAATGTTCTCATTGGACTGAAATAAAGTTGTCCTGATATAGGGTTTACCCCCTATATGGAAAATATTGTCCTAGTTTGATGCGAACTGATTTTTTGAAAAATATTTTTAAAATATTTTAATCATTATTTTAGATCTGATTATATATGTATTTGATATATTTATTTTCAGTTTTAGATCTGAAATTTGATGTACATGTGATATATGTTTTAGTTTAGATCTAAAAGTATGTATATATGGTATATGATATTAGGTTTAGATCTGAAACTATTTCAAGATCATAAGCCACTAATGCATGTAATGAAATATAACTTAAAAAATAATTTTTGGATCTAAAAATTATATTATTGTATGAGGGTATGGGTTGAACAAATTAGATCTAGTGATCAAACTACAATTAGGATCAATTGATTAGATCAGGATAGAACCCGTTGTCAATTTTGAACCGTTGATTGAACCTAATCAATGGTTGATTAAGATTAAGTCAAAGAGGCTCAAAATTGAGTTTAGTTATAGTTCATCACATCGATTCATATTTTGATGTGAATTGATTGACTCAAGATCAAATTTGGCTCAGTAGTTCGGGCCCATTTCAATAGGTTAACTTGATCGATTTTAATTGATCAATTTGGTGTCTAAGGCAAGTATTTAGATAGTGATTATTTAATTAATTTTGTTGTCTGATCAATTTGATTGATGTCTAAGAAAAGCAATGGGGGGACCCCCACTCATTTGAACTTACCTGGCTATCTTGGGAGATTCAGTTTCGTACTAAGTACTTGTTGACTCGAGTTCACCCATGCCAACTAGGCTGGTAAGATATATGGATGTGCTGACCTAAATTTGATCAGTTAGATGTCAGATCTACTGATTTAGAAGAGACCTAAAACTAAATCTTCTCACTAAATATTAAGTCTAGAGGTCTTCCATCGTTGTAGAGATGCGGGTGCTTTCCTGACATTGATCATTCTCGACTGGTTATAGTTGTTCAATTGCATCGAAAAAGTACAATCACTCTATTGATATTTGATGTCTTGGGATAGAGATGGGGTTGAGCCTAATAACTATTAAATGATTATCTCAATGATGGCTTTGCATCCGCTGGTGAATGATGGGTCTGACTTAACTAAAAAATATGCCAATAACTGTTAGGTGAGGCCATAGAACTTAGAGATCAAGCCTACGGTATCTTGCTTAGTGAAGCAATAGATAAGGTGCTATCCACTCATTGGTCTATGCTCACCAATAACTGTTAGGTGAGGTGTGTATAGATTAATGAAACCATAATACCCACTTAAAATTGATCATGTATAAGTTTCTGTTTTTCCATCCGAAGAGTGTGGGAGATTCGAAAAAATAGTGAGAGCTTTGTTTATTTTTAAAATTTTTAAAATAAATATTTTTATAAATATAAATATCTATCTAGAAACTGTTCTCTTTACAGATAATCATATCGAGTTTCAACCTTTTAGTTCGTATCCTCGATACCAATAGATTGACCGACACAAACTATAAAGACTGGCTCTGAAATTTGAGAATCATTCTCAATTTTAAAAAACTTATCCATGTCTTTGATTAGAATGCGCCTATGTTACCAGCTCGTCCATCCTCTGATCAATGAGTCGCACTTGAGAAGTAGATGGATGAGGACAACAAGATGAAGTGTTATATTTTAACGTTCATATCCAATGATCTTCAGCAACAGCATGAGGACATAAGGACTGCCAAGGAGATGCTAACTTACCTGCAAGAGTTGTACGGTAAGCAAAGTCACACAGCTCACTTTGAGATCTTTCAAAAACTATTCAGAGTAAAAATGCATGATGGACAGTCTGTTAATGATTATTACTTGACAATAATCAAAGACATCAAGGAGCTTCAAAAGCTCAGGATGAATATGGATAAGAAATTATAGGTGGATTTGATTCTCCAGTCTCTTTCTGATTTGTATGGGCAGTTCATCATGAACTACTATATGAATAAAATTGATAGCACTTTGCCTAAACTACTAAACATGTTGGTAATGGCAGAGGGCACCTTGAAAAATTTAAGAGGTACAGTTCTGACTATGAAGTAGGCTTCTTCTAAGTGAAAGTTTTCTTTCAAGAAGAAAAAAAAGCCTACAAAGAAGTAAAAGAATGAGGTCAAGCCCAAGAAGCAGGTTTCAAAGAAGGCCGACGACAAGGAAAAGTATATTCATTGCAACATCGAAGGCCACTAGAGAAGAAACTGTCCGGCCTACTTGGTGACAGTCAAGAGCAGAAAGAAGAATGGGCCTTCTGCAGGTATGTCTGATATGCTCGTTATTGAAACTAATCTAATGGTTTCTTCTTCTTCTAGTTGAATTCTTGATTCTAGTTTAAGTGCTCATTTGTGTACTTCTATGCAGGATCTTAAAGAAGTGAGAGGGCTGAGGGAAGGCGAGATCACTCTCTGGGTTGGCAATGGAGTAAAGGTTGCTGCTGTGGCCATCGGGATCTACTCTTTACGATTATCATTAAAAATTAGTTTAATTCTTAAAGACTGCTATTATGTACCTGTAGTCAGTAAAATTTAATTTTCATATTTGTGCTAGCATGGAATAATTATAATTTTTATTTTAATAAAGACATGTGTTCGATTTATTTTAAAAATAAAGTTGTTATACGTGCTTTCTTGATTGATGGTCTTTATTATTTGCATATGAATGTGAGTGTCAATATTAATGAGCAAACTATGAATGCCATAGGGTCTAAGAGACTTAAATATAGGATTAGCCAAAAATATCTGTGGCACCTTAGGCAAAGCCATATAGGAGAGGACAGACTCAACAAACTGGAGAAAGATGGTCTTCTTGGATCATTAACTTTCGAGTCTTATTCGATTTGTGAATCATATCTTCAAGAAAAAATGACTAAGCTGCCCTTTGTAGGATAAGGGGAAAGGGCCACTGAGATATTAGCTCTGACATACATTGACGTGTGTGGCCCATTCGATGTACAAGCCAAAGGTGGCTATGTCTACTTCATAATTTTTATCGATAATTATTCATGGTATGGATTTATATATTTGATGCACTGTAAGTCTGAAGCTTTTAAAAAGTTCATAGAGTTCAGATATGAAATAGAAAAATAGACTGAAAAATTCATAAAGGTTCTTTGATCAGATCGAAGAGGAGAATACCTTAGTAAAAAATTTTAGATCTATCTCAAGGATAATGGTATAGTCTCATAGTGAACACCTCCAAGGATGCCTCAGCTCAATGGAGTATTCGAAAGGAGGAATCGGATCTTATTAGATATGGTCCGATCCATGATGAGCTTCACAGATCTTCCTATCTTTCTCTGGAGACATGCATTACTTTCTGTGATTCATCTTTTGAATCAGATTTTCTTTAAATCTATTCCTACCATACCATTCGAGATATGGCATGGTAAGAAGCTAACTCTTGGGTATCTCAAGATTTGAGGATGTTTGGCTCATGTTAAGCGACAGTAGATGGACAATTAGAGGCTAGGTCCTTTAGGGCTCACTTCATAGGATATCCTAAGAAAATTATGGGATACTACTTCTATCTTCCTGAGGATTACAATGTGATTGTGAGCCGTCGTATCATCTTCTTAAAAAAAAAATTATCTAAGATAGAGATAGTGGGAGGAAGATTGAGCTCGAAGAGAAAATCTTTGAAGAGCATCGAGTCCAAGAACCTAAACCCAGTAGTGAGCTAGTAGATGTGATATCTCCATCATCTCATAGATCTAGTAGGATCTTTCATCTTCCTAAAAGGTACTTAGATATTCTTACAGAAGATTTAGAGGAAGCGTTCTTTGTGGGAGATAGGGACATTAGAAATGATTCCAAGACCTACGATGAGATAATGTTAGATATTGACTCCGAGAAATGGATGAAAGCGATGAAGTCAGAAATTGACTCCATGTATTCTAATTATGTTTGGTCCTTAGTAGATCCACCTAAAGGTATTGTACCTATTGGGTATAAATGGATTTATAAAAGAAAAATTGTGTCGGATGGTAAGGTAGAGACCTATAAGGCAAGATTAGTTGTAAAAGGTTATAGTCAATGTGAAGGTATTGACTATCATAAAATTTTTTCGCCCGTAGCAATGCTGAAATCCATCCATACTCTACTTACGATAGCAACTTTTCATGATTATGAAATTTGACAGATGAATGTGAAAACTGTCTTCCTAAATAGATATCTTGAGAAAGATATCTATATGGAGTAGTCTTTAGGTTTTACATCCAGTGATAGTGATCACAAGATCTGTAAGCTGCAAAGGTCCATATATGGACTCAAGCAAGTATCTCGGAGTAATTGGAATACTTGTTTTAATGATGTGATCAAAATATTTGATTTCATTAAAAATAAGGAGTCATGTATGTACAAAAAAGTCAGTGAAAGCACTGTCACATTCCTTGTATTGTACGTGGATGACATCCTCTTGATTAGAAATGATATTTCTATGTTGATATCGATCAAAATATAGTAATCAAAAAAATTTGTCATGAAAGATCTAGGAGAAGCTTCCTACATTCTTGGTATAAAGGTCTATAAGGATAGATCTAGGAGAATAATAGGACTCTCACAGCGAATGTATATAGAGGAGGTGCTGAAGAGGTTCAGTATGAAAAATTCTTAGAGGGATCTTTTACCCCTGAGATATGGTATTCATATCTCCAAGAAGATGTATCCTAACACACCTGAGGAGATGCAGTGCATGAGCAAGATCCCTTATGCTTCGTCAATAGAGAGCCTCATGTATGCCATATTATATATACGATCTGATGATATAGTCTTTGCCGTGAGTGTCACGAGCAGTTATCAGATGAATCTAGGTGAAGAACATTGGATTGTTATGAAAAATATCTTTAGGTGCTTGAGAAGGACTAAAGATTTATTGTTGATCTTTGATGGAGGATCGGAGCTGAAAGTTAAGGGATACACCAATTCAGACTTCATGACTGATATCGATTATAGAAAGTCTATATCGGGATGTATCTTCTTATGTAATAATGATGCAGTTAGCTGGAAGAGTTTCAAGCAGTTGATCATTGTAGATTCGACCATGAAAGTCGAGTACATCGCCACCTCTGAAGCTGCTAAAGAAGCCTTTTGATTCAAAAAGTTTATTGCGGAGCTGAGTGTGATGCCATTAGATGCTATTGCACTGTACAGTGACAACAACGGTGCTATAGCCGTCGCTAAGGAGTTCAAGTCTCATCAGAAGTCCAAGTATATAGAGCGGCGATTTCACATCATACATGAATACCTCGAGAAGAAGTTTATTAAGGTGCAGAGAGTTGACTCCATGCAAAATATGGCAGACCCGCTAACCAAGCCTCTCAGTCAGTAGAAGATTGAAGCTCACCTTGAGAAGATGGATCTTAGGTATATGACCAATTGGCTTTAGGTCAAGTAGGAGTTTGTTAGATTTATACTCTAGAAGCCAATTATTAGCTGATATATTTTATAATTTCAAGATTTAATCTTGTATTTGTAATATTTTTATTATCAATAAAGAATTTTTTTATTTCAATCATATTTATATATCTATGATTTATCCTATAAATTAATAAAGATAATTTTTATATATTCTCAAAGTATTGAGAATTTGAAACATACATATATTAGTGGTTTGTTTCTAAATGCTCCCGATCAAATAATCATCACGGAGGATAGTGATCAATTCATTCGAGATCGATGCACGGTTTACCTCACTTATGGGTAGATGAATCTCAGATCTGTAGTGTAGGAATATTGGGGTGAGGGTATGGGTGGTTGTTAGAGAATAACTTACATTGAGCGTGAGTAACACAAGAAATCACTTGGATGTCTACTCACTCATCAGTGATCTTCTCGATGCTACAGTGGTGTGAGTGGTCCTTTGACCTGTGGTGTCATCGGCTATTTACAGCGAGACTACTGAGTTTGACTGCACGTTCCCTTGATCCTTAACCATTCGGATCCTTGCTGTATATATTGACTACAGTAGGTTCAGATTTACTATTTGAAGTAGGATGCATCTAGATGGAACCTATCAATCTGGATAGAAAAGAAAAAGTCTTATGCAATTTGTGAGACTGAGTTCAAAAAATTTTTAGCCAAAGCAAGTGTGAATACTAGAAAAGAGTGTCCACAAAACTCACAAATGAACTCGAGTTGAGCCAATCTTGCATATGATTAACGATGGGGTTTGACGAGTTTTTTATAATCTCTGTCAAGTTGGGACTCATAATAAAAGGACTGAATCATATGATAACTGTACTTAGAGGTTCATACTTTCATTTTACTGAGTTATCACTACATATTGTTAGGTATTACTGATAGATTGTGGGACTCATCGGACATCATTTTGATGATCGATGACCCTCGAAGGGTGGAGCTGGAATTGTTTGTTGGGAATAGTGTCCCAAAGCCAATCGTCAGCCTGTTAACGTTGTGCTCATTTTTGTATATGTACATGAATTATGAATTAATAAAAATTATTTTGATATTTTTCATCATAAAATTTTCATCTTCTAATGAACTCCTATGTTGTGGTGAAGTCCTTAGGACTATTTAGACTCAACAAAGGAGGATTTGTC
Source organism: Elaeis guineensis (assembly GCF_000442705.2). Classification (NCBI taxonomy): domain Eukaryota; kingdom Viridiplantae; phylum Streptophyta; class Magnoliopsida; order Arecales; family Arecaceae; genus Elaeis; species Elaeis guineensis. The sequence continues at coordinate 76,667,807 of NC_025994.2, forward strand.
GTTTAGTTCTTAAATTTGTTTGCGATCAAATGATACGTTATTACCAAGACGACAATGTTTATCAAGCATAGATCGTTGTGTGCCATATAGGTTGGTTGTCCTCTTAACCAAGGAGTGTGGAGACACTGGTATGGCATACAGGTGAGATGTAAGGGTACATCTATACTGAACGTGACCGACTCCAGAGCTATTTCTGCTGTCAAGATTTGCTCCGATGGAATATGGGTATAAATATCCCTCCGACCTGAGACCGTCATGGTGATTTGCAAGCAACTCACTGTACTTAGGCACTGGACTATCTGAATTTCTAATTCAGTGACGGAAGGCTGCTGGGTGTACTGAAGTACTTGACTTGTCGGTGCGTGTGTCAAGATGGTATTGACCACTCCAGTTTAGGAGCTGTGTATAGTCGTATTTCAATTTAGCAAAATCTTGGCCAGGGTAGTCTTTGTGAGGAGTCACAGGACTGTTTGAGTTGAGCATGATTCGGCTGATCTAATCAGGGTTGATAGTTTAATCCTGAGTCGTCCTAAACATAGAGGTCAAAAGGATGAATTATACAGTAACCATATTCACGTAGGTTCTAAGTATTGTGATTGCTATCATTCGACCTATCCGATCATCGGGTACCATTGCTAGATGGTCACTTCGATTAGTACAGGAATTGGTTCCTGTGCTACCGGCTTAGGTTCGAACCTGCGGGGTCACACACATTAGAGGTTCCTATTTGATCTGATGATTGATGAAGAGTCTTAATACTCGTGGACTATGAGTGCTATGTGTTTGGGACTCTATGATCGAGAATCAGGATTCTCTGATCACGAGTCCCACATATTTTGGGTACCGGGGTCAAGAGTCCCACTGGTTTGAGACTCTTCGATCAGGATTACATATCGATGAATTCTGATGCCCGATTACCCATCAGATTTGGACTCAATATTTATGAGAGGTTTAATTAGTAATTTGATTGCTAATTAACTCAATTTGATTGAGTAATTAATTTTGGATCAAGTCCAATTGAATTGGATTCAGTTGGGTTTGACCCGATTAGGTTAAGAGTTGACCTAATCATCGAGATGGTTTGGTCCCTGATATGATCAGGGGTTGGACTTAATCAATTTCTGATTTGATTAGGATTTTATTGAGCCTAATTAAGCCTAATTAAGTTAGATTTAAATTAGCCTAATTGGGCCTAACTTATTTGGTTCAATTAGGTTGGTTTAAATAATGAAACCACCTTGATCCATTCTCCCTGCGCCACCTCACTTCCACTGCGTCCATTTGAATTCACGAGAAGGAAGTTCTCATGAATTTTTTCTCACGCAAAGCTCTCCTCATGCCCTACTTTAATGTGCCAAATGAGTGGATAAGGATGATTAGTTGGCCATTCAAATTCAAAATAAAAGTTTGAATTTGAATGAGCAAACCAATCTTAGCGCCTTGACCTTATCCTCTTTTAATGCCCCATTTATTACACGAGAAAATATTTCTCATGGAATCACTCATGCACAAATTAAGCCACGCCCTCCTCTTCTCACGCCCTTAGTGGATAGGGATAAATTGGTTTCCATTTGAATTCAAAATTTGATTTGAATTCAAATGTGTAATTACTCATCTTTATCCTCTCACGTGGATAAGACATTTGACATTGTTTTAAAAAGAGGAGAAGAGTGGGGCGTGTGCAAGAAAAAATTTTTAGAAAGAAAATCTGGACGTGAGGAATCCTTGTGTGCAAGGTGAAGGTCAATATCCTTCTGAGACAAAAAGAAAGAAAAGAAAGAAAAAGTGTGCGTAGGGTTTCAGTGAGTTCTTCAGGGTTTCAGCCTAGAGTTCGGGAAGTGAGAAGGTGAGCTACGAGTGTCGTGAGCCCACCAAATTTCAGAGAGATCTTCAACATCTTCTCAAGCACGTCTACTGATAATCTAAAGCATCTAAAGAATTGGCAGACATCGATCGAAGGAGTTCGATCAGTATCGACCATCAAAAGGGCTCTACAACGAGCTAGCACTCGTGAGGAGTCGATCAGACCGGGAGCTTCGTGTGGATGATCTGCAGAGGCCAAACATACTGTGTGGCTACATCGCAATGATCAGACTCTATTGACGGTGATCAGATTGCGGTGATCTACTACCTGCACAAAGGTATTGTGTTCTGAATATATTATAGTAAAGTGTTTACTATTCAAATTCGAATTTCAAATTTAAATGCATGCATGCTATATATCATATTTAGATCCTAGTGTAGGATAAATTTTTATTAATTAATTAAATTAATTAATAATTTTCACTGTAAAATAATGATTTTTAAAAAAATTAAAATTACCATTTTACCCCTGCACTGAATTTTTCTCACAAATGGTATCAGAGCGAGTTCTTAGATATGATATATATATTTGCATACATAGATTAAGTTGTAATCTAAAAATTTAAATTTAAAATTTGAAATTTAAAATTTAAAATTTGAATTTTGAAAGTTGTTCAAAATTCAAAATTCAAAAATTTGAAATTCAAAATTTGAAATTTGAATTTTGAAATTTGAAATTCAAAATTAAAATTCAAAAATTTAAAATTCAAAATTTAAAATTTAAAATTTGGTTGAAATTTCAAATTTGAAATTCAAAATTTAAAATTCAAAAATTTGAAATTCAAAATTTGAAATTCAAAAATTTGAAATTTATTTGAAATTTGAAATTCAAAATTTGAAATTTGAAATTTGAAATTTAAATTTCAAAATTGGTATATTTAGATATATTTGATCCAAGTAGCAAGTAATCGAATTGGGTTGGTTGCCATGACCGTCTGATCATAGGAGAAAAGTAGGGTTTAAAGGCCATCTCTTCCCATTCGAAGGGGTCTCCTATGGTGGTAGGGGTACCGATGCGATTATATCCCATACAGATGAAGCAACGAAAGGAATATTCATGATTTATTTTGATTGAATTATTTTCTATTATATAATTAGCAATAGGATTGCTATTTATGAAATATGCTGATATATTTGTGTAATAAGTCAACATATTTGGTGAACAGAAAATAAAACCTTTCAAATTTAAAAATTATTTTCGAAATACCAAACCCTGACCCATCAGCCCAAATACTTAATTAAAAGAATTAAGTGGTGTCTAGTAGGTCTAGAATTATAAATTAAGACCTAAGACAATTGCATAAACTTGTGGGTCAATGGGTTAGATGGATTAGGTCCATAATTGGGTTAGACCTAAGGTTAGCTTAAAGAAATGGACTAAATTAGAGTAATTGATCAAATCTAATCAAAAGTTGAATTAGATTAGGTCAAGGATACTCTAGACTCAACTCCAATAGTTGTAGTTGAATGGGTCCATGTCTTTAACTAGACCAAGATGGACTTAATTCATGGCTACGCGGTGGAATCCTATTTACTAAGTTGATCAAATTAAAACTAATGAACCGGTTGGTGTCTAAGGTAAGTTTGGCAGTTTGACCAATGGTTTTTAAACGGGAGCTACTCATAGTGATTCGATCTCTGACGAGTTAATGACTTATCCCCACCACTAATCTCACTTACCTAGCCAACCTGGTGAATTAGGTTTTGATTAGATCACTTGGTGATTAGGACTCACCCATGTCATTAGGTAAATCAGTTTGACTATTTTAGGTGCTCCTAATGCCCGCTTTAAGTAAATCTTTTTTAATCTGACTTGGTGAAGTCAGTGGGAGGATTGAAATTAGCTAGATATTTTCTTCCCATCTATTCTTTAATAAAATCCTCAAAAAAAAAATTATTAGGTCTTAAAAATGATTAAGTTATATTGATAACTAAGTCATAGCCTCCCATTAAGTGAGTGATAATGAGTCCATTAGTTTAATAATCATTGGAGGCCCAAAGGCCTGGTGCTTATTGACTAATGAAATTATCATTCATAGTATGATAATTTGGTTTGAGTCTTTCTGATGGTGGTTAGGTTGGCCGATCAAAATTGGGCTTGATCATTTATTGGTCTGATTCATCAAATCAAATCATGTTAATGGTTGGACCTAACCAGATTTTTTCAGTGGAGGCCAAAGCCTATTGATTAGGTTCTGGGGCAAAATCAATTACTAGAAGTTGTTTAGAGAAACAACTGGTTATGAATCTACCCATAGATGCACATGGGTTGACCAACCAAAGTTGGGCTCATGTGTAGTCTGTGTGGATTCTAGTACCCACTAAGGAATTAAAGTAATTCCTCGAATTGGAGGTTGAGGCTACCAATTCGTAAAAATACTGGAAGAAACTTTAGACTAAAGTCCAAGTCTTTAGTATTAATAATTTATGTACTAATATAGATCTAGTTTTTCTTTATGCAGCTATGGCCACTACCCTTTCGCTCTGATCATTATTAGATAATGACAAGCTCATGGGACCTAATTTCAATAGCTGGTATCAAAAATTAAAAATCATCGTTGAGCATGAGCGGATCCTTTATGTAGTAACGGATCCGGCATCTAAGGAGCCAGCCTCGAACGCTAGAGGGGTGGTCCGAGATACTTACCAGAAGTGGCTCAATGATCGCACCACTATTCGGTGCATTATGCTGGCGGCAATGAATGATGAGTTCAGCCGCAGGTTCGAGAATGCCCAACCATAGGAGATGCTTCAAATGTTGAACGACTCCTTTGGCACGCCTGATGACGTTGAAAGGCACAAAACTAGTTGTGCCATTTTCAATGCTTGGATGAGGGATGGAGCCTCAGTCACTGATCATGTACTGTACATGATCGAAATGATTGAGCGCCTAAGTAAACTAGGCTTTTCCTTGCACGAGCAGCTCGGTAAGGATGCAATCCTTAATTCTCTGCCCAAGTCCTACCTTCCCTTCCTTACTCATTTTCGAATGACAAAGCCTGCAGTGAACTACCATGGCTTGTTGGGGTTGCTGTAGAACTTTGAGAAGGACCACCAGCTCCATAAGGAGTCGGTAAATGTTGTGGGAGGGTCTTCTTCTGATCGTCGACCCTTTAAGAAAGGGAAGAAGAACAAGAAGAAGAAGAATAAGAAGGTGCAGCCGCATGCTGGGATGTCTGCACAGGGTCAGACCAAGAAGTGCAAGCCTGACCAGAGCCAGGCGGAGTGCTTCTTTTGCAAGAGGCAGGGACACTGGAAGAAGAACTGTCCTCTATACATTGCCTCACTGGACCCAAACAGGCCGAAGAAGAAGCAAGGTACTTATATGATAACACCTTGCAACTTTTCCATTTGTGACACTACTGCCTGGGTATTGGATACCGGAAGCCCTTATCATATTTGTAATTTGATGCAGGGTCTGCAGGTCAGTAGGAGATTTGATGAAGGCGAGAGATTCCTGAACGTTGGAGATGGAAGCAAAGTTTCAGTTCTAGCATTAGGAATCATGAACCTTGTAATCAATTCTCGAAATATAATTCTAAGTGAATGTCACTATTGTCCAAGCTTTTTATTAAATATTATTTCTGTAGGCCTTTTGACCATGAACGGTTATCAATTTTTAATAAAAAAAAATATTTGCAATATCATTTTGAATGGTGTTACAATGTTTGTTGGACAACTTAATAATAGAATTTACCTTCTATCACAACCTGTTAATGTGGTTCAAACCTCCGGTAAATGCCCTAGAACAGATAATGTGTCAGAAGTCTATCTTTGGCACTGTAGGCTAGGTCATATCAATAAGAACAGGATAAACAGGTTGGCTCAAGAAAGAATTCTTGAAGTAGGTAATTATGAATCACTTCCAACCTGTGAGTCCTGTCTTCTTGGTAAAATGATCAAGTCACTTTTTACTGAAAAAGATGAGCGAGCCAGTGAACTCTTGGCTCTGGTAAATTCTGATGTATGTGAACCCATGAGCTCAAGTGCAAGAGGTGGATATTTCTACTTCATAACCTTCACAGACGACCTATCGAGGTATGGGTATGTCTATTTAATGAAGCATAAGTCGGAGTCGTTTAAAATGTTCAAACTATTCCGAAATGAGGTAGAAAAACAAACTGAAAAGTGTATTAAAACTCTTCGATCTGATCGGGTAGGTGAATACCTTTCCAATGATTTTCTGACATATCTTGGAGAGAATAGAATTCTCTCTTAGTGGACACCTCCTGGAATACCACAGCATAATGGTGTGTCTGAAAGGAGAAATCGGACCTTGTTGGATATGGTTCGATCCATGATGGAGTTTGCTGGTCTGCCGATCTTCCTTTGGGGATATGCGCTCGAATCGGCTTGTTACCTTCTAAATAGGGTTTCGAGTAAGTCTGTAACCAAAATACCATATGAGATATGGATAGGACGTAAGTCAGTACTCTCGCACCTTAGGGTTTGGGGGTGTCCGACTTATGTTAAATGTTAAATTACAGACAAGCTAGGACCTAGGTTTGACAAGTATAATTTTATAGGATACCTAAAAGAGACCAAAGGGTATTATTTCTACCTAGCTGATGAGCAAAAGGTGTTTGTCAGCCTTAAGGCAATCTTTTTGAAAAAAAAGTTCCTTGGTGAAGGGACTATTGCCTCTAAGATCAAACTTGACGAAGTTCAATAGGTGAAAAAATTGACACAAGTTGCTGAACCTGAATCGGATTTGATTAGATTAGATCTAGAGCCTATTATTCAAGCACCCTTAAGGTGATCTGGTAGAGTACCACGTCAACCGGACAGATACTATGGTTTCTTGATCCGGGACGACGATCCTATCGAATTTGATGAAAATGATGAGGATCCGATCACCTACATGGATGCAATGCAGAGATCCGACTCTGAGAAATGGCTAGAGGCCATGAAATCCGAAATGGAGTCCATGAAGGTCAATGATGTGTGGACATTGGTTAACCCACCCGAAGGAGTAAAACCCATAGGGTGTAAGTGGGTCTTCAAGAGGAAGAGGGGCACAGACGGAAAGGTGAAAACCTATAAAGCCTGTCTGGTTGCCAAGGACTATCGTCAATGTTATGGTATAGACTATGACGAGACATTTTCTCCTGTGGCAATGCTCAAATCTATTCGGATTATGCTTGCGATAGCTGCCCATTTGGACTATGAAATCTGGCAGATGGATGTGAAGATAGCTTTCCTAAATGGAGAGCTGGATGAAGAGGTGTATATGATACAACCTGAAGGATTCACATCCACTGATGAGTCTAAGGTGTGCAGACTACAGAGGTCCATTTATGGACTTAAGCAGGCATCCCGGAGTTGGAACATACGTTTTGATAGGACGATCAAGACGTATGGCTTCGTTAAGAACGGAGAAGAGCCCTACATTTATAAGTGGGCTAATGGTCCAGTAGTGGTATTTCTTGTATTGTATGTGGATGATATTCTCTTAATCGGGAATGATGTCCCTGCATTACAGGGAATAAAGATTTGGCTGTCGTCACAGTTCTCCATGAAGGATTTGGGAGAAGCTTCCTACATCCTAAGGATGAGGATCTATAGAGATAGATCTAAAAGGTTGCTTGATTTATCCCAGTCTACGTACATAGATACTATGCTAAAGAGGTTCAGCATGGAGAATTCCAAGAAAGGCTATCTACCGATAGGCCATGGAATTTCTCTCTCGAAGAGGGATTGTCCGACAACACCTCAAGAGAGAGAGCGTATGGATAGGATTCTATATACTTCGACAGTGGGATCTATCATGTACACCATGACATGTACACGACCAGATGTGGCATACTCACTAGGGGTAGTGAGTAGATACCAATCTGATCCAGAGAAGAATCACTGGAAGGTTGTTAAAACCATCCTGAAGTATTTAAGAAATACTAAGGACCAGTGGCTTGTTTATGGTGAATCAGACTTGAGACTTATAGGGTTTACAGACTCTAGTTTCCAGTCTGATCACGATGACAGCAAAAGTGTGACAGCAAAAGAATGAATTATACAGTAACCATATTCACGTAGGTTCTGAGTATTGCGATTGTGACCATTCGACCTATCCGGTCGTCGGACACCATTGCTAGATGGTCACTTCAATTAGTACAGGAATTGGTTCCTGTGCTAACGGCTTAGGTTCGAACCTGCGGGGTCACACATATTAGAGGTTCCTATCTGATCTGATGACTGATGAAGAGTCCTAATGCTCGTGGACTATGAGTCCTACGTGTCTGAGACTCTATGATCGAGAATCAAGATTCTCTGATCATGAGTCCCACACATTTTGGGTACCGGGGTCAAGAGTCCCACTGGTTTGGGACTCTTCGATCAGGATTACATATCGATGAATTCTGATGTCCGATTACCCATCGGATTTGGACTCAATATTTATGAGAGATTTAATTAGTAATTTGATCACTAATTAACTCAATTTGATTGAGTAATTAATTTTGGATCAAGTCCAATTGAATTGGATTCAGTTGGGTTTGACCCGATTAGGTTAAGAGTTGACCTAATCGTCGAGATGGTTTGGTCCCTGATATGATCAGGGGTTGGGCTTAATCAATTCCTTATTTGATTAGGATTTTATTGAGCCTAATTAAGCCTAATTAAGTTGGGTTTAAATTAGTCTAATTGGGCCTAACTTATTTGGTTCAATTAGGTTGGTTTAAATAATAAATCCACCTTGACCCATTCTCCCTGCGCCACCTCACTTCCACTGTGCCCATTTGAATTCACGAGAAGGAAGTTCTCATGAATTTTTTCTCACGCAAAGCTCTCCTCACGCCCTACTTTAATGCACCAAATGAGTGGATAAGGATGATAGGTTGGCCATTCAAATTCAAAATAAAAGTTTGAATTTGAATGAGCAATCAATCTTAGCGCCTTGACCTTATCCTCTTTTAACGTCCCATTTATTACACGAAAAAATATTTCTCATGAAATCACTCACGCACAAATTAAGCAACGCCCTCCTCTTCTTACGCCCTTAGTGGATAGGGATAAATTAATTTTCATTTGAATTCAAAATTTGATTTGAATTCAAATGTGCAATTACTCATCTTTATCCTCTCACGTGGATAAGACGTTTGACATTGTTTTAAAAGGAGGAGAAGAGTGGGGCGTGTGCAAGAGAAAAATTTTGGAAAAAAAATTGGGCATGAGGAATCCTTGTGTGCAAGGTAAAGGTCAATATCCTTCTGAGAGAAAAAGAAAGAAAAGAAAGAAAAAGTGTGCGCAGGGTTTCAGTGAGTTCTTCAGGGTTTCAGCCTGGAGTTCGGGAAGTGAGAAGGTGAGCTACGAGTATCGTGAGCCCACCAAATTTTAAGAAGATCTTCAACATCCTCTCAAGCATGTCTGTTGATGATCCGGAGCATCCAAAGAATTGACAGACATCGATCGAATGAGTTCGATCAGCATCGGCCGTCGAAAGGGCTCTACAACGAGCTAGCACTCGTGAGGAGTCGATCAGACCGGGAGCTTCATGTGGATGATCCACAGAGATCAGACATACTGTGTGGCTACATCACGATGATCAGATTCTATCGATGGTGATCAGATTACGGCGATCTACTACCCGCACAAAGGTATTGTGTTCTGAACACATTACAGTAAAGTGTTTACTGATCAAATTCAAATTTCAAATTTAAATGCATGCATGCTATATATCATATTTAGATCCTAGTATAGGGTAAATTTTTATTAATTAATTAGATTAATTAATAATTTTTACTGTAAAATAATGATTTTGAAAAATTTTAAAATTACCATTTTACCCCTGCATTGAATTTTCTCCACATTGTTCCAATCCATCGAAAAAAATTTTGATGATATTCTGATGGAGATCATAATATATCTCACTACTAAATAGAATAAAATCTATGGGATCACAGATTAAGAAATTTAATCTTGAATTTATCAATTGGACTTATGAAGTTTCCATTGGATTAGAATTTATTGAAATCTTATTAGATTTAAAAGAACCATACTAGCACATGGTTAAACCTAATTCTTCTCAGAACTTCGATTGGATCAAGTCCATTATATTGAACCTAACCTAAATCCATTAGAATTTAGCTGGACACCTAATTGTGAGCCTAAGAGGATTAGATCATGTCAATGAGTTGACAATCTAATCTTCTCTTTATCTCTTTGATATTTTTTTTTTGTAGCAAAAAATTGATAGAAAGAAGAGATGGTGCCATCCTCTCTTTTTGGAAGGTCCAAGGGGTGCCAACCTCTTGGAATGAAATGAGGAAGAGAGAGGGGCCTGCCCCCTCCTCTTGATTTGGCATGGAAGGAGAGAGAGAGAGGGGCCACGCCCCCTTTCATGCATTAAAAAATCTTTGATGGGGCACCAAGGTTTGGCGCCCCAACTACCTGCCTTTCTTGATGAGGGGCGCCCAGTCAGTCTGCCTATTTTGATTGGGGCGCCCCATCTGTTTGCCAAAAGAGGTTAAGATCCTATCAATTAAATTTGATTTTAATGAAATTAAAATAATCAGATTAAAAAAGTAGAAATCTTTATGAAATAAGGACTAGCCTTTTTAAGTTGATCGGTTCTTGATTTGGATCAAGGAAGGATCTATATAAAGAGATAGTCTCCTAAGATTTCAATTAATTGAATTTTATGAATTCAAATTCTTCCTCTCTCCTCTCCATGCCTCATCCTCTCTCCTTTTTCTCTTTTCCACACCCAAGGGTTGGGTGTCCATCTTCCACACGCCAAGAGTAGAGAAGGGTCGCTTTTACAGCAAGGAATAAGGAGAAAAAAGCTATAGTTCAAAGGTTGAAGTTGCAGTCAAGATCAATTATTGATCAAAATTCAAAAAGGCAAAGATCCTACTTGGAGAAGAAGGATTTATCATGAGAAGAAGGATTCAAGGATTCAAGATTGATTCTGGTGGATACCTGTAAAGGTTGGATACGTGTGCAGCTCAAGGACCTTCGAATCTGAGATTATCAAAAGCGGTGCATTTTTACCTGCACAAAAATATTAAGATTTGATCTCATCTTTGATTTTATTTTCAGATTATATATATGTCTTTATTCCTGTGCTTGGGTAGGATTAGATGAGATCTAATACATGTGAGGTTAAAGGATTTAATCCGATTCATTTTTCACTGCACTTCAAAAGATTTTTGTAAACCATGCATGCATCCTACCTGATTTTCTAACACCCTTCTGGACAGCATCTTATCCCCTTTTTACAGGGGAAGTTTGCTTAGACTTTAAGAGAAGTTTATTAGGCCATTAGAGATCTGTTAAACCATTTGATTGTTGTAACAGAATGGCCAACTGTAAAAAGATCATGGGGTGATTGTCCACATGGCAAATGAGCTGGAATACAACCGAAAGTCAGTTACAATTGAGCTGGATGATAGCTGTCAGATAATCGTACTTTGATATGGTGGCATATTGGTAAGAGACCGATGTGGGATAATTGACATCAATAACTATCTGAACTTGACATCATGCCTTCAGTGTCAATAATTAGATCGATCGAAAATCGTAGCAAGATGAAGGAAGATCGAAATCAAATCGAGGTGAGCGTTCTGCTTAGTAGCAGTTCTGGACTAAGCCGACTTAGCAGATAATACTGAAGAGTCAGGTCGGTCAAGCCGATGTGAGCTGAAAGGATTTTTTTCTCAAATAACAATCTGCTGCCACATGTTCAGATGATGCTGAGGTCGGATAATATACACCAACATAGAGTATGATTTCAAGTAGTCGGACTTCTCCTTGTGGTCTTTGTTTAATTTTTTCTACTTCACGAAAAGTGGCTTCATATGCTTGGTTTTATACCACATATTAGCATTCAAGAATCATCATGCACGTGGTAGCTCTAAAATAGAATGAGATAGGGTCCCTAGAATTTTGAGCTAAGGCATATATATTGGCTCAAATAGCCAATATAAGAAAACAGATCGAGAGATAGATGAATTGGTTTCCAAAATATTCTTAAATATGTTAAGGATCATATTGTAGGCCAAACAAAGAGAGGCGGCTTGGTAAGCCACATCTAGATAAGACAAGATCAATATGATTTGATTATCAAACTGAAAATCAATACAGAGCAACCGTACTAACAAACATAGAGTAGTGGAAGGATGATTGGTATTAGTTATCAGAACCATTAAGAGTAGAGGTTAGATGAGATTAGCAACTATTAGAATAGATAATTATTATTATTGTAGTATAAATGTAAAATTATATTTTGAAAAAGAAAAAAAGCTTCAATATCCAACATATCAATGCATATTATTTTATTTTGGCTTAACTTTATTTTAAGAGCAAAATTAACTTAAATTTTTATCATCATAGCCCAAGCTATATCTCTATCCTTATCTAAGGCTCTATTTGGCTAAGCTTTTAGAGTGCTAGAAAGTAATTTTTGATTCTCGAAAAGCACTTTGGAGTGATTAAGTGATGTTAGATAAAAATATCGGGAAGCTATTTTGACTTTGCCAGAAAATTGAAAAGGTCTATTTGGAAAAAGTTGTCTTTTGAAGCTTTCCCCAAAAGTACTTTCTGACATGCTAGAAAGCAATTTTTGATTTTTAGAAAGTACTTTGGAATGATACAGTGATGTTTGATAAAAATATCGGGAAGCTATTTTGACTTTGCCAGAAAGTTGAAAAGGTCTATTTGGAAAAAGTTGTATTTTGAAGCTTTCCTCAAAAGTGCTTTCTGACATTGTATTTTGAAGCTTTTCTCAAAAGTACTTTCTGACTAATGTCAGAAAGCTGTTTTGCTTTCTCTAAAGCACTTTATCAATATGGTTATCAAACAACAAATAGCTTTTTGTAAAAATTCTACTTCTAAAAGTTCTACTTCTAAAAGGTTTTACTTCCAAAAGCTTCAAAAACTCTATTGCCGACAGTAATCCTAAGTAGAGCCTAAATCTATATATCTTTTAAATGATAATATAATGATGATAAAAATCTTTGAACGTCAAGACACTTGACCTACGTTCCTCCAATATTCTCTTCAATAACTTGCTTTCTGGTTGCCTTGTTGCCATTTGATTTGTCACTCTTTTTCTTGGCTAACAAATTTTTTGATACATCCTAATGGGATAAAAAGAGCAAACACCTTAACTTGGAGTAGGGTGTGGGGTTAGAACCCTCACAGTCTCAAATTTAAAATAAAATAAAATAAAGAAACACTTCCATAGATCTAGAGCTTTTTCATTAAATGTTAATTATTTGGGTACCGGTTGCCATTGGTTTTAGAGTTTTCTTTTTTTAAATAAAAATGCTTCTTAGAGGGCCATATAAACGAGCACAAATAAGCAGAGTTGAGGCAATTTCTCGAGCATGGCTTGGTATATAATAAATGAATTGCTTGAACTGGGTTGGAGCTCGAGTAGAGCTTGACTATGCAGCTGTTTAAGCTTGACTTATATAAGGTCCTAACCTAACTTTTCATCAAGCCAACCCGAGCTTCTGCACTATTTTTGCAGTTGGCCTATGCTCAAGCTTCACTCATATATGAGTTGAGCTCTAAAAATTGTTTGAGTCTGACTGCTTTTTACATCATAAATAATAAAAATTTAACCATTCCAGGATAGAGCTGGCCTTGACATAGCTAAGCCCAAGCAGGGCAGAAGTATTATCAGGGAATGTTTGCGTTGACCGGTGCAACAACAACGCTGTGCCTTCTACGAATATTCTGATGACGCTGGTGTGTTGACCGAGAACCAAACGCATCGCGGTCGCAGTGGGCCTCTAGAAAATAGCTTTTAAACCGGAGAAATTATTCGTTGGACCTGATCTAAAATGGACTATAGATACTTAGGACAGGAAAACAGGAGTAAATAATCTATGGCGCATCGTGGGCCAGATCCAACCAATAATTGATCCTTTTACGTGACCGAATGAGCAACCAGATCTGTTATACGCCATTACCCAGTGAAAAGGCTGTCTCTTCTTCTTTTTTTTTTTTTTTTTTTGATAACAAAAAAGACTTTCTCTTTGGCAGGAAAATATAAACAGGAAACGGCTTGCTGCATCACCTTCTTCTTCTTCTGTACATTAGCTACGCGTATTTATACCGGGAATTTAAAATCCCCTATTCATAATGCCACGTGTTCATGATAATTCATACAGATGAAAGTTCTACGGACGAGGGAACCACAGCCCACAAGAACCACAATATCGCGTACCCTCCTCATGGATGAGGGAACCAAGCGATGCACCTAGTTTTCTAGAAACAATCAACATACCAATGTTCCCATCGAGCAATACATAAGAAGATTACTTGAACTCTTAAATGGCGCTCAACAGCTTCGGCCTTCAAATCATTCTATTTGTTGTTCTCCCTGCGCGCTTCTTCTGATACACATTTGTTGCGATACGTACTTTGATCAAAAGAATTTCAAATTCTGCGGCATCTTACTCCCATACCCGGCTTTAGTTCTGCAGCAGGTCATGTTCTTTTGCATTCATCTTCAGATCTGATCATTTCTCCAACGATTCAACCATTACCAAATTGAAAGCGAGGTTTCCATCTCATGTTGTTTTCTTTTCCTTTGTTGAATTCACGGCACAGCTTGAAAACTAGACGTAACGTTGGCTCACTTTCCTTCTTTAATGCCTAACATCTTAGTTGGACTGGGCCAACCCCAGCCACCCAAAAAAAAAAAAAAATCCTAGAAGAGGACTCCTGATGAGAGTCTCTCTGTTTTCATGATTAACTTTCACTGTGGCCACCGGAGCTGACGCAAGGCCCCGATCTCACCTTCTTTCTCTCCTTCCCTTCATCCCATGACCTTGGGCTGGTCACAGATTCCAAAAACCTATCGGATTCCAATCATGAATGCTTTCCCCTATTTCTTTCTTCTACTTTCCCTGTCACAGACCGCCTGCCATCGTCGAAGGTGGCTATGTTCGGGTTGCCAAGGGCCAGAGCTGTCAAGATTTGCAGCCACCATGGGTCATCACCAAGGATCACAGCTGTGGGAGGTGGCCGGCCAAAGATATTTTCCCCGTTGCCTGTTTCCCACGTACAAGAAGAAAAAATGAGGGGGCGAGAGAGAGAGAATATCCTGACTTTTGCTTTTCCATCTCTTTTCTTTCTCACTCTTCTATACTTTTTCTATCCATTTTTTATCTCTCTAGATGTCTTCTGCACAATGGAGTGTCCAAATATTTTGGTAAATTCAACTTGACCAATTGATCCTATAAAGGCTTTGGACCTACAGTGTCTTGGTCATAAACCAAAATTTTCTACCATCCATAACTATCTATAATTTTCTTGTTGATCTTGATTCGATAGATGTGCAGCTATTTTTATAAAAAGTGTCAAATAAAACATCTTGTCCCCAATTTCATTGATCAAGGAGTTGATCAATCACCATACTTGAGTTTGAAATCGATGGAGGTATGGATCTCTTTACATAATTATTGTATATATTTTTTATATTATACAATGATAATTTTTGGCTTTACATTGGATATATGATTTTTATTATATATATCACATGTTAACTATTTGGATTGTTGGGAATATAATATTTGATATTTTGAAACTAAGAAGTATAATATAAAATTATTAAGGGATGTGTTTGGTTACACTTTTTAATTTTTGATTTTTACTTTTTAAAAAATATTTTTATTTTTTTTTATTTTTGCTACAGAAAAAAGCAAAAAAATAAAAAGTATGTTTGGTAACTAATTGCTTTGGTTATTATCTAACTTTTTAAAAAATTATCTAACTAAAAAAAAAATAAGTGACTGATTAACTACATATCTTTTTGCGGATATTGCTTTGGCTATTATCATACTCTGCATTCCCATCGACTTTCTAAACCCCACTCAGAGACGTTGTCAGCAGCGAACCAGACTCCTCCCGATGCTGGTTCCACTTCTTGCCGCCCTCTCTTCAATCCCCACCGATGCATGAGCCGCATCCCGAGAGGGAATCCGTGCTTGAATCCAAACCTAAGCTCCATCTTATCAGTCTTGGATCCTTTCCTGATCATCTTCCGGCACCACCACTCCCACCACCAGTGTGAAATTAGGGCTGGAATTTTCCTCGACGAGCTCCAACAGATGGGTGTTGGGCTGCCATGGGTTGTCCTAGAGCGAGAAGATAGTAGAATTCTGGATGATGATCGAACCCTTGAAGTTATCGGGAAGGCTGAGTTCCTTCCACATTCGAAAAATAGTTCAGAAGGGAAGGGATCGGGAGGAGGACATAGAGAGGAGACGGGAGAGGCGATCCATGGTGGTGGCGGCAGAGGCGATGGAGGACTCCTGGAGGGCGATTTGGATGGTGGAGGGGGTGAGGTGGATGAGTGCCTGGGAGGAGAGGTCATAGTGGAGGGAGAAGATGCGGAATTTTTCATTCATTTTTTTAGAGCAAAAGCAAATTTTAAAAAACAAAAAAAATTAAATTTCTACAAAAAGCAATTATTTTTGCTTTTTGCTTTTTGTGGTGTTACCAAATATTGCTTTTGACTTTTGCTTTTCAAAAATCAAAAAGAAAAAAAAATACTTTTTTTTTGTGGTTAACCAAATGCACCCTAAATAATTAATTGATTATGTAAGAGGATTTGAGCTAGCTAGCCATGATGTAATTTTTTGTTCACAGATTAGATCATGACATCTTAGAATGCCAGGCCAAATCATAACACCCTAGTTTGCCACTGTGGATCAAATATTGATATCTTGCTTTGCTACCATAGATCAAAGTGCATATATCTTGGTTTGCCATCGCGGACCAAAGTATGGATATATATTATGATTGCCTGTTGGGAATATTTGGCTAGGACACCATCTCCATAGGACCTTTTCGATACCATGCATCGCAGCAGAAAGAAAAAAAAATAAAACAGAAACAATCCAATATATGGATCAGGCAAAAAAAAAGCTCGCCTCCATGGGACATGCAAGCTTCACTATGAGTAAAAAAAAAATTACAAGAGAGATTACACCCTCAACCCTCGTACACCCAATCTCTCCCTCACAAAAAGATCTCCCTCACAAAAGCTCTCTCTCTAGAAAGGCCCTCCTGAATTCTAAAATGAATGCTGTTCACTGCTGATAGTCTGCTTGAAGCACCCTACTCCTGCTCTCTGTTGGGCCTGCCTCTACTGCTATGGGTCTTCTGTTGAACAATCAAAGCCGCACATCACTCTCTGTTTACCCACAAAGCCTCTTAAAGGCCTAAAACCCAGACTATATCAGAATCAAACTCCTGATTGGACTTTGTAGCTTCTCGATCATCCGAGTGCATCTCAGATCGAAAATTGATCATTGGATTGCATCCCATTATGCCAGATCACGCCTTTGATCTCCTAAGGATGGCTCACAGCCATCCGATCATGACCACGATCATTAAGCCACCCGATTGCGCACCGATCCATGAGAACTCATCGTGGACTGGAGAATCGACTCTGAAAATGCTCCGATCCACCATGGATCATGAGAAACCAATAGGAAATGGGCACCCGATCCATGTGCCCACCCATGCACTGCCCGTCCACCATGGATCGGGATATTACTGGACACCCTTGTGCGGTCGCACGTGCCTACTCTCGCATGTGCAGCCTGGGCTTGGGCCGCACCTGCACTCGTGCCCACCCGGGCCTGGGCCACGCACCACACACGCTCACACACTAGGCCACGTGCTGCTGTGTGCGGTCGCACCACTGCGGCCTCCACCATCCCGCTGCCAACCTCTGCCACTCGATTTTCATTCCATCTTCTATCGAGCATATCTCCTTCATCCGATCTCTATTTGGGCTGATTGGACTCGTTGGACTTCGTTTGTTGTCATAGACCTTGTTGTGGGCTCGTTGTAGATTGAATCTCAAAGTGTCAAATCTTAACAATCTCCATTTCGACTCGACATTTACCTCCTCCTAACTCTGAGAGCTTTGGATCTCCTCGCTCCTATGCTCTGGGGCAATCGCCTGCAGATCATGGATGGACAGACATGAAAGTCGAGCTAGGCTATTCGATCCTATCTCCATCGTATGCTGTGCTCCTCCTGATCTGAGACCTGCTTGGGATATCATCCTGCAGCAATAAGAATCTCGCCCTACGATATCGCCTCTCATCCTTTGAGTCTCGCATCTCATGCCCGATCCACCTTCACCTAAAGGTCTATCTCATTCTGGTCTCCTTCTGGCTCATGAAGATCCACCTCGCACTGGGCTCTTTCAGGTAGTAATGTTCTCTTTTTCTTCTTCCCCTCTAGATAATCTATCACCGCCAACACCTTCAGGATTCTCCAGCTACATTTCTTCGATCCAGTCTCCTATGATAAATCTATCTAATCAGTTTCGATCTTCTTCTCTGCACCTTGTTCCACGAATCATGCCTGATCCACATATCCAGAGATAATCTTCATGCTTTAGAAGTCAATTATCTCTTGCCATAATGATGCCAGCTACAAAGAATACTCATCAGATATTCAGGATACCATCTGATCTTACCCAAGTCCCTTGATCCTAGGAGATCTTGGACCATCATCCGTCTGATCTTACTCAGTCCTTTCGATCTTCTAATCTCGCTCTGTTTACCGCCTCCTACTCCTCTAGAAACCACCAAAGCTAAGCTACCATCGGAGCTCGAAGCTAGGTTCTTCTCCTGAGAATTCATTCTGAAGAATCACCGCAGTGACCTCGTTCATCTTGATGGTGCTCTTCTCCATTAGAAGAGCAGTCACCAAAGACTCATATGAAGGGAGAAACGATACTAGCAAGACTAGCATCCTGGTCTTCTCCTCAACTTTCTTGCCACCGTTGAGGAGGTCGGTGAGGATCTTTTATAAGTGGCTGAGATGCTCTTGCACACTCTGTCCTTTAGTCATCCGCAGCTGGTAGAACTACCTCCAGAGGAAGAGGGTGTTAATGAGAGATTTTGTCATGTACAACTCCTCGAGCTTCGACCACAACACCGTCAGAGAAGTTTCGTCAAGTACATGGATCACTATCTCATCCATTAGGTACAAGCGGATCGTACTCACCGCTTGTATCTAGAGTCACCTCCAATTCTACACCTCCATGGTAATCAGCTTCTCCTCGTATAAGAGAGCATCGATCAACTCTTGCTGAATGAGCACGCCCTTCACCTTTGTCTGCCACAAGGAGAAATTACTCTTTCCATCAAACCTGTCGATTTTTATCTTGATTGAGCCTGTCTTCTCCATCTTTAATCTTGCTCACCACCGTCGCAATATATATTCTGGTACTGCCTCGTTCTGATGCTCCTTATTGAGGATGTCTGGCCAGGACACCACCTCCACAAGATCTTTTCGATATGCTACGTCGCAACAGGAAGAAGAATACTACAATAAAACAAGATATTAGCGATGAAAAAATTCATCGCTAATAGCAGATTTTCATCGCTAATAGTTATTAGCGATAAAAATTTTATTACTAATATTTAGTCACCAATAATGCAGTCATTGATAATTTTTTAACGTAAAAAAAAATTTATCGTAAATAATAAATATTACTGATAAAAAATTTTATCATTAAAAAATTATTTTTTAAAAAATTATTTACGATAAAAATTTTAGTCATAAAAAAAGATAATTTATGATGAAATTAATTATTTATTATGAATTTTATTCATTGCTATTAATTTTGTTAAAAATTTTTATAAAAATAAATTTAAAAAATATTAGCAATGTAAACTTTTCATGATCAATATAGTAATTTTCGATAAAAATTTTCATCACTAATAAATATTAAATTAATAGCGATGAAAATATTTTTATCATTATTAATTTAAATAAAAATTTTTATGAAAATTAAATTTAAAAAATGTTTAGCAACATAAATTTTTCATCATAAATATGATTATTTATGATGAAAATATTTTCATCACTATTAATTTAATTAAAAATTTTTATAAAAATAAAATTTAAAAAAATATTAGTGACATAATTTTTTCATCATAAATACAGTTATTTATGATGAAATATTTTTATCACTATTAATTTAATTAAAAAATTTATAAAAATTAAATTTAAAAAAATATTAATAATATAAATTTTATGTAGTAAATATTTCAAATTTTGACATATATGTTCGTCACTATTAATTTAATATAAAATTTTAATATTTTTAAATTTATTATAAAAATTTATTTACGATCAATTTTTTATCGTTAATATATTTTTTATGACCAATATTTCATTGAAAATATTTTTGTCGCTAATAATTTATAGATATTTTTTAAAAAATAATTTATGAATATATATATTTAATTTATATTTATAATATTTTTTATAATTAAAATAAAAAATTAAAATAAAAAATTTATATGAAAAATTTATAAATAAATTTTATCATTTTATTATATTAAATTAAAATTATAAAAGATCTAAAATAAAAATAAAAAGCTACACAAATAGGCCATCAAGTGTCGGCATCTGCAGAAGGGGAATGGGTTGGAGAAGGGGACCGCTCGGATGAGCTCGGATCAGTCTGCTGTTGTCTCATCAGCTGCATCATCTGCTCCATCTACGTCATCCACTCCATCATCTGGATCTGAAGTCGCTGGTACTCATCGATGCGTGCAGTCAACTCATCAGTTCGTTACTTAGCCTGCCTCTGTACCTTCACCTGCTGAGCATCGTAAGCAGTATGGATGTCAGCCTTGGTCGAGCATGAGGATGAGGGAGCAGTGATCCCATGCCCTAGATCCCTAACATAATAAGACCTCGTACCAAGTATCTGATCAAAGATCTCATCATCTGTGGGTGCGGTCGAGCCCTTAGGGATAGGCTGGGATCTGATGTCTATCATACGGTCCTAAAAATTAAAGTTATAGCTATATTAATTTCGTACTGAAAATCAAACTGTGAATGAAAAAAATAATTAAAAAAACTTACAAAGAGCTCCTGGTTCCCCGTTGTTCACTCCCCTGACCGTCGCTGGTGGGTCCACTGGTAGATATCGATCCTAACAAGAAGCTCACTACTCTCAGCATCTCTCTACAATTTGAGAATAATTAATTAAAATTTTTAAATAGCAAGAAATTATATACTAATTAAAAATTACTTACCATCTGCTCCATGTGACGAGCGAACGACCTCGAACCGCCATAATGCGGTACGGTCTGTCTAGTTCGATTCACGATGTTTTGGACACATCTTCTCTGTACAATTAGCAATCAAATTAGTAGATAACAAACTGAATTTAAGAATAAATGATTTAGTCATTAACTTTAAAAAAAAATAGTTTGGATGTGTAACCAGATATGCCGGATCCTTATAATGTCGGTATATGATAATCCAATCATCCATAGTGATGCTATCATAGGGCTGCTGCTGCACTGCCTCCACCCCATGATCTGCATCACATGGTATCAATACTGATGGATGTGGTGGCGATAGTCCTTGAAACCAAAGATAAATGAGCATCTATGGCTCACCGCACACGATCCTCTTCAAAATCAATAATATCAAAACTACCCTGCTAATAATAAATATTAGAAGAATATCATGCTAATTAAATATTTATAGTATAATTTATTTTATCTATAACTAAGTGTAGAAAATCTCTCTCTGAGTCGGTACAATGTGACGCCAATTAAAAAGCATCACAGGGGTATAACTGCGGCATATGATGTCCAGCTTGATCTGCCACGGCTCGCACCATCCCCTAATGGGCCTGGTGTAGCTGAATGGTATCTCGATACGGAGATGCTGTCTCTGATGCTCGCATCTCCAACACTCTAGAGCGAGGTTCTTCAATAGATCTCGCCCTCATCTCATTACTAGTGGAGACTAATCTGAAACAACAATAAATAAATCATTAGTATAATAGCTATTCAAATAAAAAAATTAAATTTTATTATATCAAAAGTATAATAATACCACTTGGATTCATCTCACTCGAACCCATCTCATTAGGACCTGCCAGTGCAGGATCCTCTGGCGACGGAGCTGGTGCGGCAATGGAAATCGGTGAAGGCGCCTCAGCCTCCGAGATAGACAACAAATGCGAACGTCGTCGTCTGTCTCCTGGTGCCATACCTACAATTCTAGACATATAAATGAATATAATATTGAATAATAATAATGATAAATAAATTACATTCTAATGAATAGAATTATATCGTATACCATTATTAGTCGATATTTTATTTCATTATTGTAAAAATTTTGTCAGTATCTCTCCATGGTTCTCCAAATATATGACGTGAATATGATGCCTACGCACCCTATCCACCATATACCGGAGAACAGTAGATAGATAACTACTGAGTACCACATAATGAAATAAAATATCAACTATTAATAACAATAAGATTATTATTTTTTCAAAAAATTCAAATACGGGACATCCAAGAGTCGATCTCGATCAAGATCGACTCTTAAACGAAAATCTATAGCTTAATGTAATTTAACTACCATCTCTGAACGTATATTTAAAGATAGATTTTTAATTTATCAAAAAAGAGTAACTCTGTATTAAAATTTTTTCATCAAAAATTTTAGTAGAATTTTTTTTAAAATAAAAATATTTTTATATTTAATTATGATAAGCAAAAATATATAAAATAATATATAAAATAATTAAATTATAATAAACAACAGCAATGTGCATTGTGCTTGTGGAACAAAAAAAAATTTATAAATTTTACTAGTAACATTAAAAATTTATGCAACAAATATAAAATAAACTATATGCAGTTGAGCATGCAAAATAATATTAACATAAAATAATAACACGAAATCTAATCCTGAGGATCCGATGATTTTTTATTTTTTTAAAAATATTTTTACCTAAAAATAATGAATAATTTTTTATTTTTTTAAAATATTTTTTATCTAAAAATATCTTTTTTAAATATTTTTTCTTTTAAACGAGCTTCGGACTCAGCCTCCCACAGCCCCCGCTCTCACGGCACCGGCACCATCACACACCTCGCGCCGCCCGGACTTGGCCCCTATGACCCCCGCTCCTGCGGCACCGCCACTGTCACCCAACCCTTGCGAGCCACTCCCCACGGTGCCGCCACCCTCTCCAACCCCCCGTGACCCGGATCACAATTCGAATCCTGATCAGATCCCGATCTGGATCTCAATTCGAATCGAAATCTCGACCCGAATCCTGACCTCAATCTAATTCGGATCGTGATCCAAATTTTATTTTTATTAATCAAATAATAAAATATTTAATTAATATTTTATTTTTTTACTTTTTTATTTTTTTTCCTTTTTCTTTTCCCCCTCATTTCTCTCTTCCCTTCCTCTGTCCTTGCCGTCACCCACTCCTCCCCACCGTCACCTCCCCCGACCACCCCTTCCCGGCCGACCCCCTCCCCGCCGTCACCTCCCCAGCGACCCACTCCGCAGCTTCGTGGCACCGTCGTGTCGCGGCCGACCCCCTCCCCACCCCATTTCGGCCCCGGCCACCGGCCGCCCTCTCCTTGGCCCCATCTCTGCCAGCCGACCCCCTCTCCGAACCATGGCGTCGTCGGCTACCCACGGCCCCCTCTCCATCCCGTCTCGCCTCGGCCACCCTCCGACACCATCCTGCCCCCGTTTCGCCCCCAGCCACCCCCTCCCCGGCCCCATCTCCGCTGGCTGACCCCCTTCCGACCCCATGGCACCGTCAGCCACCCACGCCCCCTCTCCACCCCCGTCTAGCCCCCGGTCGCCCCCTAACCCCATCCCACCCCCGTTTCACCTCCGACCGATGGCCGCCCCCTCCCCAACCCCATCTCCGCCGGCCGACCCGCTCCCTGGCCCCGTGGCACTGTCGGCCACCCACAGCACCTTCCCTGCCCCCGTCTCACCCCCAGCCGCCCCCGACCCCATCCTAGCCTCGTTTCGCCACCAACCACCCCCCGACCCCCTCCCCACCGGCCGACCCCCTCCCCGGCCCCGTGGCACCGACGGTCGCCCACGGCCCCCCTGCAACCCCCTCCGTCTTTCGGTGGCCCGAATAACACAAAAAAAAAGGGTTGGAACCTTAGCTCCGACAGATGGTGGTGCGGATGGCGGACGGCGGTGGCGACAGTGGAGAGGAGCTCGCTGGCGGGAAGAGAGGGGGCGAGAGCATGGAGAGGGAGAGGGAGAGGGAGAGGGAGAGCGGAGAGGGGAGAGGGGAGAGCCAGAGAGAGCACAGAGAGGGAGAGGGAGAGGGAAAGAGGAGAGGAGAGAGGGGAGAGGGGGGAGAGGAGAGAAGAGAGGGGAGGGACGTCGAGTTGACGTGCATTGAATGCAGAACTATTAGCGACGAAAATTTTCATCACTAATACAATTATTAGCGATGAAAAATTATTTTCGTCGTTAATAATTTCCATCAAAAAAATTTTTTTACTAAAAAATTTTCTCTCTAAAAATTATTTGCGATCAAAAAAAAATTTTATCATTAATAACATTATTAGCAATGAAAAGTTTATTTTTGTCATCAATAATTCTCATAAAAAAATTTTTTCATTAAAAAAATTTTTGCTAAAAGAATTTTGCCCCAAAATATTATTAGCGATAAAAAAATTCATCGTTAATAACTTTAGCAATAGAAATTTGATTTTCGTTGTGATAATTCTCATCAAAAAAAAAAATTTCTCCACTAAAAAATAAAAAAAAAAATTATTTACGATGAAAAAGATATATTCATCATTAATAATATTATTAGTAATGAAAATTTAATTTCACCACTAATAATTTCCATCAAAAAAATCTCCACTAAAAAAAAAATTTTTCTAAAGAATTTCATCCAAAAAAAATTAAATTTTTTAATCTAAAAAATTTTTTAAAAAATTTTATCAAAAATTTAATTTTTATATAAAAAAATTATATAAATAGTTAATTTATGATTTTTTAAAAAAAAA
>NC_025994.2:76692583-76913168 GCF_000442705.2 Elaeis guineensis
CATATGATGTCCAGCTTGGTCTGCCACGGCTCGCACCATCCTCTAATGGGCTTGGTATAGCTGGGTGGTATCTCGATACGAAGATGCTGTCTCGGATGCTCGCATCTCCAACGCTCTAGAGCGAGGTTCTTCGATAGACCTCGCCCTCACCTCACTATTGGTGGAGACTAGCCTGAAACAATAATAAATAAATTATTAGTATAATAGCTATTCAAATAAAAAAATCAAATTTTATTATATAAAAGTATAATAATACCACTCGGATCCGTCTCACTCGAACCCGTCTCATCGGGACCTGCTAGTGCAGGATCCTCTGGCGATGGAGCTGGTGCGGCAATGGAAATCAATGAAGGCGTCTCAGCCTCCGAGGTAGACAACGAACGCGAACGTCATCGTCTGTCTCTTGATGCCATACTTGTAATTCTTGACATATAAATGAATATAATATTGAATAATAATAATGATAAATAAATTATATTCTAATGAATAGAATTATATCGTATACCATTATTAGTCGATATTTTGTTTCATTATTGTAGAAATTTCGCCAGTATCTCTCTATGGTTCTCCAAATATATGACGTGAATATGATGCCTACGCACCCTATCCACCATGTACCGGAGAACTGTGGATAGATAACTACTAAGTACGACATAATGAAATAAAATATCAACTATTAACAATAATAAGATTATTATTTTTTTAAAAAATTTAAATATGGGACATCCAAAAGTCGATCTCGATCAAGATCAACTCTTAAACGAAAATCTACGGCTTAATGTAATTTAACTACTATCTCTGAATGTATATTTAAAGATAGATTTCTAATTTATTAAAAAAGAATAACTCTGTATTAAAATTTTTTCATCAAAAATTTTAGTAATTTTTTTTTTTAAAATAAAAATATTTTTATATTTAATTATAATAAGCAAAAATATACAAAACAACATATAAATAATTAAATTGTAATAAACAACAGCAATGTGCATTGTGTTTGTGGAACAAAAAAAATTATAAATTTCACCAGTAACATTAAAAATTTATGCAACAAATATAAAATAAACTATATGTAGTTGAGCATGCAAAATAATATTAACATAAAATAATAACACGAAACCTAATCTCGAGGACTCGATGATTTTTTATTTTTTTAAAAAATATTTTTACCTTAAAATAATAAATAATTTTTTATTTTTTTAAAATATTTTTTATCCAAAAATATTTTTTTAAATATTTTTTCTTTTAAACGAGCTTCGGACTAGGCCTCCCACAGCCCCGCTCCCACGGCACTGGCACCGTCACACACCTCGTGCCGCCCGAACTTGGCATCCACGACCCCCGCTCCCACGGCACCGCCACCATCACCCAACCCTCGCGAGCCACCCCCCACGGTGCCACCACCCTCTCCAACCCCCCGTGACCCAGATCCCAATTCGAATCCTGATCAGATCCCTATCTGGATCTCAATTTGAATCGAAATCTCGACCCGAATCCCGATCTCGATCTAATTCGGATCGTGATCCAAATTTTATTTTTATTAATCAAATAATAAATATTTGATTAATATTTTATTTTTTTATTTTTTTATTTTTTTTTATATTTTTTTCCCCTCATTTCTCTCTTTCCTTCCTCCGTCCTCGCCGTCACCTACTCCTCCCCACCGTCACCTCCCCGACCAACCCCCTTCCCAGCCAACCCCCTCCCCACCGTCACCTCCCCAATCGACCCACTTCGCGACTTCATGGCACCGTCGTGTCGCGACCGACCCCTTCCCCGCCCCATTTCGGCCCCGGCCACCGGCCGTCCTCTCCCTGGCCCCATCTCTGCCAGTCGACCCCCTCCCCGAACTCATGGTGCTGTCGGCTACCCACGGTCCCCTCTCCATCCCGTCTCGCCTCGGCCACCCTCCGACCTCATCCCGCCCCCGTTTCGCCCCCGGCCACCCCCTCCCTGGCCCCATCTCCGCTGGCCAACCCCCTTCTAGTCCCATGGCACCGCCGGCCGCCCACGCCCTCCTCTCCACCCCCGTCTAGCCCCCGGCCGCCCCCTAGCCCCATCCCACCCCCGTTTCACCTTCGACCGATGGCCGCCCCCTCCCCAACCCCATCTCCACCGGCCGACCCCCTCCCTGGCCCCGTGGCACCACCGGCCGCCTACAGCACCTTCCTCGCCCCCGTCTCACCCCCAGCCACCCCTCGACCCCATCCTGGCCCCGTTTCGCCACCAACCACCCTCCGACCCCCTCCCCACCGGCCGACCCCCTCCCTGGCCCCGTGGTGCCGATGGCCGCCCACGGCCCCCCTGCAACCCCCTCCGTCTCTCGATGGCCCGAATAACACAAAAAAAAAGGGTTGGAACGTTAGCTCCGACGGATGGTGGTGCGGATGGCGGACGGCGGTGGCGACAGTGGAGAGGAGCTCGCTGGCGGGAAGAGAGGGGGCGAGAGCATGGAGAGGGAGAGGGAGAGGGAGAGGGAGAGCGGAGAGGGGAGAGGGGAGAGCCCAGAGAGAGCACAGAGAGGGAGAGGGGAGAGGGAAAGAGGAGAGGAGAGAGGGGAGAGGGGGGAGAGGAGAGAAGAGAGGGGAGGGACGTCGAGTTGACGTGCATTGAATGCAGAACTATTAGCGACGAAAATTTTCATCACTAATACAATTATTAGCGATGAAAAATTATTTTCGTCGTTAATAATTTCCATCAAAAAAATTTTTTTTACTAAAAATTTTTCTCTCTAAAAAAATTATTTGCGATCAAAAAAAAAATTTTATCATTAATAACATTATTAGCAATGAAAAGTTTATTTTTGTCATCAATAATTCTCATAAAAAAATTTTTTTCATTAAAAAAAATTTTTGCTAAAAGAATTTTGCCCAAAAATATTATTAGCGATAAAAAAAATTTCATCGTTAATAACTTTTAGCAATAGAAATTTGATTTTCGTTGTTGATAATTCTCATCAAAAAAAAAATTTCTCCACTAAAAAAATAAAAAAAATTATTTACGATGAAAAAGATATATTTCATCATTAATAATATTATTAGTAATGAAAATTTAATTTTCACCACTAATAATTTCCATCAAAAAAATTCTCCACTAAAAAAAAAATTTTTCTAAAAGAATTTCATCCAAAAAAATTAAATTTTTTTTAATCTAAAAAATTTTTTTAAAATAATTTTATCAAAAAATTTAATTTTTTATTAATAAAAAAATTATATAAATAGTTAATTTATGATTTTTTTAAAAAAAATTACGTACATAAAAAAGTAGCTTGGCTATCGTTTATAATGTATACTTTTGTAGATCTAGAACATGTTAAAGAGCCTAGTTGATCTTCATATGGTTTTGTTAGAGTTCATCAATTAAATGGTCTAAAAATTCAGTGCTATTTTTCATATAATTAGGAACTGTAGTCGACACAAGGATTTGTCATCTGACAGAGTTTGATTTCTATCTTTGCAGCTATGCTGGTATAAAGATAATATTTTTTTTATATTTTTTTCTCATTATTTTGTTTTTCTAGGTTAGGATGGGCTAATCCCCACCTTTTCTATCCTACAATGATGGGTAGCAACTGGTGAACTAATTTTTACAGATAATCTTCTTGGTTTTAAGTATTTGCATAATCTAATTTTATTTAATTTTTAAAATAATTTTTTTTATCAATTTAACTATATTTTATTTTTATTTAGGAGATCAGCAGACCATCACATTATCGTGTACTGTTGGATGATAATCATTTTTCTACTGATACACTATAGATGTTAACTAACAATCTTTATTAAACATGAGTTAAATTTTGATCGTACTCTTATGTTTTCACAGATACTTTGTTTGGACTAATTTTTAGGTGATCTACTGGTCTTAGTTTCTATATAGAGTTTGATCTTTCTAATAGAGGATCGACATCAATTGGTGGTTCCAGGGATTGGCTGCTGTGGTGCATCATCTGCCACAGATTAAAAACAGTATTCAAGAAGTTATATTTTTTTGTTAAAGATGTTATAGGCTTTTGTTATCATAAAAAATTCTTGATCAAACTTTTTTTAGATGGTTTAGAAATAAATGACATAATTTAGTCTATCGAACAGTTGATAAATTTTTATTCTTTATACAGCTAGAAATTGATATTTTTTTAAATCAAATTTCTTGCATTTAATTTTTCGAGGTGGTTTGCTCTTGGATCTTATAGACAATTGATTCGGTTGTAGGTAAAAAATTTTATTGTAGCATCCAACAAAGTCTGGATACTAGAAGAATAATTTTTTTCAATATCAAAAGTTATTTTTTAAAATTTTTAATTATTTTTAAAATTTTTATAATTTTTATTTTTTAAAAAATATTGATGATGAAAATATTTTCATCATAAATAATCAACTATTTATGATAAAAAATTAGTTTTCACCATAAATAATCAATTATTTATGATGTAATAATTTTATCATAAATAATTTATAATTTTTATAATTTTTATATTTTTTATTTTTTCAAACCCATGGTGATGAAAATATTTTCATCATAAATAATCGACTATTTATGATGAAAAATTATTTTTTATCATAAAAAATCAATTATTTATGATGTAATATTTTTATTATAAATAATCAAAAAATTTTATATTTTTTAAATTTTAAAATATTGACGATAAAAAATTTTCATCATAAATAATAGACTATCTACGATGAAAATTATTTTTCATCATAAACACTAAATTATTTATAATATAATAATTTTATCATAAATAATACATAATTTTTATATTTTTTAAATTTCTTATTTTTTCAAAATATTGACAACGAAAATATTTTTATTGTAAATAATCAACTATTTATGATGAAAAATTATTTTTTATTATAAATAGTTAATTATTTATGATGCAATATTTTCATTACAAATAATTCATAATTTTTATATTTTTAAATTTTTAATTTTTTAAAATATTAGCGGTGAAAATATTTTCATCATAAATAACTTCTATTTATGATGGAAATAGTTTTTGGTCATCAATACTAAATTATTTATGATGTAATATTTTTATCACAAATATACTATAATTTTTATATTTTTTAAAATTTTTTATTTTTTTTTCAAAATATTGATAATGAAAATATTTTTACATAAATAATTGACTATTTATGATGAAAAATAATTTTTCATCATTAAAACTAGGTTATTTATGACATAATATTTTTATCATAAATAATTCATAATTTTTATATTTATTAAATTTTTTATTTTTATTAAAAATATTAACGAAAAAATATTTTCATCATAAATAACTGCTATTTATGATGAAAATAATTTTTCATCATAAATACTAAATTATTTAAGATGTAATATTTTTATCATAAATAATCTCTAATTTTTATATTTTTTAAATTTTTTATTTTTTCAAAATATTTGTGATAAAAATATTTTCATCATAAATAATATTCTATTTATGATAAAAAAAATTTTATCACAAACACTATGTTATTTACGATGTAATATTTTTATCATAAATAATTTATAATTGTTATATTTTTTAAATTTTTTATTTTTTTAAAATATTGATGATAAAATTTTTTTATCATAAATAATAAACTATTTATAATAGAAAATTATTTTTTATCATAAATAATAAATTATTTATGATGCAATATTTTTATCATAAATAATCTATAATTTTTATTTTTTTATTTTTTTTAAATATTCATAATAAAAATTTTTCATCGTAAATGATGAGTATTTATGATGAAAAATGGTTATCATCATAAATATTTAATTATTTATGATGTAATATTTTTATCATAAATAATCTATAATTTTTAAATTTTTATTTTTTTAAATATTCATGATGAAATTTTTTTATCATAAATAATGAGTATTTACGATGAAATTTTTTTATCATAAATATTTTAATTATTTATGATGTAATATTTTTATCTTAAATAATATGTAATTTTAAATTTTTAAAATTTTACTTTTTTTATAAATATTAGTGACAAAATGTTTTCTTTGGGAATAATATTATTGTCGATGAAAAAATTATTTCTGTCATAAATAGTTAAATTATTTATGATGAAAATATTTTTATTGTGAATATTTATAAATTTAAAATTAAAATAAATATTATATTATTTACGATGAAAATATTTATCGCAAGTAATTAGTATTTATGATAAATTTTTTTTCATCGCTAATAGCGAACTATTTGCAACAAAAAATTATTTTCATCATAAATATTTCATTATTTATGATGAATTTAATTTTTCATCGTAAATACTCATTGACGACGAAAATATTTTCATCGTAAATAATTCCATCACAAAAATACTCTTTTCTTGTAGTGAAAATAAAATAAAAACAATCAAATATGTGGATCAGCCAAAAAAAGACTCATCTCTACGAGACATGCAAATTTCACTATGAGTAAAGAGAAAAATTACAAGAAGAGATCATACTCTCAACTTTCGTATACCCAATCTCTCCCTCATAAGAAGCTCTTCCTCACAAAATCTCTCTCTCTAGGAAGACCCCCTGAACCCTTGAAGCGACCGCTATCCACTACCTGATAGTCTGTCTTAAGCATCCTACTCTTGCTCTCTATCGGTGCCTCACTTCTGCTGCACTGAGTCCTCTGCCAAACAACCAAAATCACACACTGCTCTCTGTTTACCCACAGAGCATTTTAAAAGCCCCAAAACCCAGGCTATATCGGAATCAAACTCCTGATTGGACTTCTATAGCTTCTCGGCCATCCGATCATGCCTCAAATCATAAATTGGCCATTGGATTGCGTCCATCATGCCAGATTATGCCTCTGATCTCTCAAGGATGGCTCACAGTCATCCGATCGCGACTGCGATCATCCTAAGCCATCCGATCGTGCATCGATCCATGAGAACCCATCGTGGACCGTGAGAATCGACTCTAGAAATGCTTCGATCTACCATGGCCCGTGAGAAACCAATAGAAAATGGGGCGCCCGATCCATGCACCCACCCATGCATCGCCCGATCCATCGTGGACCGGGATATCGCTGGACACCCGTGCGCACCTGCTCCTGCACATGCCGCCTGGGCCCAGGCCGTGCCTGCACGTGCGCTCTTGGGCCTGGGCCGAGCACCACACATGCCCGCGCATCCACGCACTGGGCCATGCGCTCGCGGTCGGGCCACACGTTGCTGTGCGCGGTCACGCCACCGCAGCCTCCGCCATCCCGCCGCCGACCTCCATCGCTTCGATTTTCGTACCATCTTCTATCGAACGTATCTCTTTCATCCGATCTCCGTTTGAGCTGATCTTGGGCTCGTTGGACTCCGTTCGTCATCACAGATCTCGTTGTGGGCTCAGTGCGAATCGAATCTCGAGGTGTCAAATCCTAACAGTGCCGTCATAGACTGAAGCATGATCGTGATTAATCCAAAACTAAAAGATAGCTATAGATTTAAATCATATTAATAAGATATAAATGATAAGTTATATGAATCACTGATGATATTCATGTTGGATTTGCAATAATATACAATTGGTAATATATATTTATATAATTGTAGAGTTATAGTAGATGCCTTATATGAGATTTTATGATTTATGTTTTGTTCTTGATACTGCTTATTTATTATTTTTTTAATTATATTATTATATTTTTGTATGAGAGTGTGGGTATTCTTACTATGCCACCAAGTTCAAATCTCTAATTCTCTGTTTTCTTCCAGAATCATAGGATACGTAGCATTAGAAGAGTTTGAGTGTCAAGTTTGAGTGATGGAGTCATCTTATAAGTTTTGCATGATCTCTAGGATGTCGTTTTAGAATTTATGTGGCCGTGTCATGTCGACTCGAAAAATAGATTTAGGGCGTGACATCTTTGATCCACTCTTCTAAATCTCTCTGCATCACCTTCTATTAATAGAATCGGATGGGCTACTTTTTCAGCCTCCCTTATCGTCAATAATAACAATAATAATAATAAAAATAAAAAGCCTATTGAAAAGTATGAGTTACACTGCAAAGGTTGTTCTTACCGACGATTCCTAATTATACCAATCTGAATAAAGACAAGACTTGAACCCAAATTATTGCTAAATACATCAGAAAAATAAAAATAAAAACAAAAAAAAACTAACACTTTTATCGCACAAACGTCAGAATTAGCTTAAGCAGGCCCTACTAAAATTCTCAGGCCCTGCCTGGGTACGAGCTTTTAAACTAGTTGAGCGGGTGGTGTCTAAATTAACCAGTTCTGTCGGTCACAAGTTGACTGGATCCATAACCAGACCCAAACTACCATTCGTAGCCCGTAGCAATGCCGGACTGGCAGGCTGCACCAAGTCCCATCTTCTAATCCTTGGCCTAACAATATGCGGCCAAGATAAATAGGGCACCATCTGTCCTTTAATTAGTTCCAGGAAACCGTGTTGAAGCTTTGCTGCAGTAGATGGTTCTTGGAAGGACACTAGTGGAATAATTTCTCACAGCCAGGTACTAATTGATGTCCGGCTTCCGTTCCTCTCTCTCGAGGAGATGCTGATGGTGATGGACGTTGATAGCTAGGCCTTGGAGCCTTGGAGAGACCGTGACCTCCTAATTAGTTCATCAACCATGACAAAAGCAAATGATAGAAGGATTTTTTAGTTCATCTAATATAATATAATGTATGGCTAATGTCACGATCCAGCCCATAAGGTTTTTGGACTTGGCAAAATCTGAAGAGCCCAAAACAGAATCCAATGGGAGGAGGAGGAAGACTCCTAACCGAAGTCTTCTTCCTCTCTGATTCCGATGAAATCGGACCCATGGAGTCCGATTTAGGATAGGATAGCTCCTCTATAAAAACCCCCTCTCCTTTCCTCTAAGGTTAGCCACGACGAGCACCGGATTTCTCCTTTTATTTTTCTCGAATTTTTTTCATTGAAGCTGCGGATGTCATCATCGTGTTCATCTCAAATACTCGTCGGAGACCTCACCGGAGTCGGAGGTAAACCCATCTTCTCTTTCCCCTCTTCCTTTCCCTCCCTTCCACAGTGCGATGCACCCTCGCCGGCCGTCGAACTCGTCGAAAAATCTATGAAAAACGGAACCTCTGTTTTGCTCTATTTTAGCCCGATCTTTTCCTTCTTTTTTTCGATCACCGACACCACCAGTTGTGGCATCTCACCACTAGGATGGGACCCTCACCTCCTAGCCTTCCTTCCCTATGGGTCTTGGCCGCCGGCAATGGGCCAATGATCAGAAAATAAAAAGAAAATGGTGGGGTCCCTGTTTTTCCAAATTTTCCTCCGTCGATTGGACCTTGCCGTCGGCCTTCTCTTGCCCTGTCACTATCAATCAGGTACCACCGCCCTCGCCGGAGCTCGAGTTACCAAGCTCCTCCCTCGGGTCCTCCCCTACTCGACCAAGGAAGAGGAAGAAAGATGAAAATGGGAGAAGGAAGAAAGAAAAGAAAAGAAAAAGAAGAAGGAAAAGAAAAAGAAAAAAAAAAAGGAAAAAAAAGAGAAAGAGAAAGAGAAAAAGAAAAATAGAAAAAAAAAAAAGAAGAAAGAGAGAATTTTTTCTCTCTCCTCTCTCTCCTTTCTCTTCCTCTTTTCTCTCTCCTCTCTCTACCTTCTCTCTCCAATATCTCTCTCTAGATTCTCTCTCTAGACCTTTTTTCTCTCTTTTTATGAATTTTGTCTCTCTAGGATCTTTCTCTACTCTCTCTTTGATTGCATCACAAACCCTAGGATAAATTTGAAATAAAAATATGATGATTTGAGATTGCTCCAAAATTTGTGCGGTAGATCTGATTCCAGTCCGATCCTATTCGAAATTTGTAACACTTGATTCATATTGAGTCATCCTGATAGGACCTCTGATGATCTCGACCATGATTATCTCATCTGAAGGATACGAAGATTTCTCTCTCCACTTTCTCTCTCTACTTTCTCTCTTTAAAATTTTCTCTCTCTTCATGGATTTTCTCTCTCTAGAAGTCTTATAGATCAGTGGAGGATCCAGATACTTAGACAAATCCTAATTTTGGTTAATCCTGAGAGAGGTCCTAGATTTGTATTATTAGGATTGATTATCGGATAATTTTCTCCATATATAATTTTTATATTTGATTAGGGTTATGAAGAGATGATTATCTACATATGATATCGAGTGGAATATTTTGTTAAAGACATTCATAAATCAAAGAAGAACATTGATTTTTGGTGCTTGGATCAGTCACCGGTAAAGATAAGAATTCCTGTACATGATCATCATTATATATGTTATTTTATCGTTGGTTTTATCTCATTGATTTTGCATCGTTGGATTTGAGATCGATGAATTTGTTATATCTGAGATACTGTTATTTATTTATGTGATTTTGAGTATGAGTATGTTATATCAATACATATGTATCAGCGATTGATGGCATGATTATATGAGTATGACATATTTATTATACTGCAAAATTTGAATTGATTAATGAAGTCAAATATTATAATTTCATAAAAATGAAAAAAAAGAGAAATATGGTTTGGACTAGCCTTGTATGTAGAATAGCCTGCCAGGAGCTTATGCTTGGGACAGCCCCCACAGGCTTATGTGTGGAAGAATTTAATCCGAGAAAGATCATGAAGAATCTGATCCGAGAAAGATCATGAATGATTTGATCCGAGAAAGATCATGGCCACTTTGATCCAAAAAAGATCATGAATATTTCGATCCGAGGAAGATCACAGAAATCAATCCGAATAAAAGATTGTCGCATGATCCTGATAGTCCAAAGCCAAAGCCAAAGCCAAAAAGAAAGAATTAAAGACGATGTGATAATAGAAGAAAATAGAAAGATAAGACATGAAACAATCGTTGAATAAAATTGTTTCACTTATTAACATATGATAATGCATCTCTTATGATAAAACAGATAATCTATAAATGTTTGCAGTATTTTGGACAGTAAATATCAGCTTTTATGTGTTATTGTTTATCTTTATTTTCAGATTATATTATTATATTGATGTGATATGAGAATTCTTACTGGGCTGTAAAGCTCATACCCCTTCATCTTTCTTTTCTTCTCAGAGTTACAAGATGTCCATGGTTGGCTATGATATGGATTTGTGAGTGAGCAGATGCATAGATAGAGTATCGTTGATACCTGATCAGAGGATTGAAGAAATGTTAATTGTAATTATGCAAGTTTTATGAATTATTATTGAAATTAAATATTATGGTTGATAATGTTGTAATGATTTAATTTGGCCTTGCATATTCTTTAGGACTTGCTCTAAAGAGTATGCGGCCATCACGTATTCGATCTGGATATTGGGTTTGGAGCGTGACAACTAATTTATCAAGGTTTCCTTGTTGGTCCTTCCGCACAGTGAATTTTTTTAGCCAGTAATTAACCACTTTTGAATTATCAAATAATTGTACGGAGGAGTTGTTTCTATTGTTTTCCATGAACCTTTTTTTTTGTAGACGGAAGTCTTTGCCAATTGTTAAACTCCCTCCGTACTCCAGTAGCTTTAAACTTCCCGCCAGCCAAATCATTAGCAAACCTGTGACCACTTATGTTGTGGCAACTTGCAAGGTTAAGCCAGTCTTTCCATGTACCAGCACAAGGTATCAGTGACCTAACTTTTTTCCTGAGACAGCCCAAATTAAAGATGAACAAACTATGGACTCTGGCACGCGGGGAAACAAGAACAAGGTTCCCGAGACATTTAAAAGAATCGACAAGTCTTCTTCGTCTGTATACGACCTACATAAATCCTATCATCGTCTTCATGTGGGAGAAGGTTTCACGATCCTCCTCACGGATGCGGGAGCCACGCGATGCACGCAGTTTCCTAGAAGCAGTCAACGCACCAATGTTCCCATCGAGTTATATATGTGTGTGTGTGTGTGTCAACCTTTGTGAATCTACTCCCAAAAAAACTTTTGTGAATCAAAACAGCAACGAGAGATGGGGAGAGGTAGTGAATCAAATGCTCCTTGAGTTGTTGGAGGCAGCAAGGTCAGGGGATTCTGCTCGCCTTCGACAAATAGCCGAGGGGAACAAGACCCACCTCAACGATGTCACGGTGGAGGGGAATACCGTGCTCCACATAGCAGCCAAGATGGGACATTTAGAGCTCGCAACGGCCATCTGCAGGCTGCAGCCGTTGCTATTAACCAGGCAGAACTCCAAAGGAGACACTCCGGTGCACTGCGCGGCCAGGGCCGGGCATCACGCGATCGTCACCACCTTCGTCCTCCCTCCAATCGTAGATGACGAACTCGGAGAGGAGAATGTATTATTCCGGCTCCTCAGGGCGAGGAATCGCGTCGGAAACACGGCCCTTCACGAGGCGGCTCTGAACGGCCACCAAGCGGTGGCCCAAACGATCATGTTCATAGACCCAGACTCGGCGGCTGTGGTGAATCAGGCGGGCGTGTCTCCGCTCTACATGGCCGCGCCAAACGGCCAGACAGCGCTGCATGCAGCCGTGCTCAGAAGCTACGGTATGCTGCGGTAAAGTTATAGGATATGCATGGTATACAGTATTTTGCATTATAATTATTATACTGCTTGTACCCAGCAGTTGGCCGGAATAATTCCCCAAGAAATAAATGATATAACAGTGGAAACATTTCGGCCACCCTTGATAATAACGATTACGGCCATTCCTTGATTCTAACAAGTATAGGTTCGAGATGTATCAATGATTTATTTTTGTGGTCTCAAACTGTTGGATCGCACAATATCACTTAAAGATGTGCACATATATTAGACATATTAGATTGCTTTAAAATCTGAAAAAACTATACGATCCAATGGTTGACATTGCAAAAAAATGATCCATTAATTCTTTCCCACAAAAGATACAATTGGAATCCAACAAGTATAATATGTTATTTGTTGTTAGGGCGGTTTCAATCATGGGTGGAAAAAATAATAGTTGTTATTTATAATAGTTTTGGGCCGCTACCTGATAAAATGATATAAAATGATAATATAGGATAGAAAAAAATAGATATTTTGAGGATTTATGTGGATGTATATTTAGTTCCACATCGATTATTCGCTTGGAAGATCTTGGATACTTATATAGAATCAAAGAATCCAAATAATATTTTTTGACTAGTCTTTTTGGATGAAGTCATCAATTGTTACAAATGGTATCAGAGCCAATCCAGTCTATAGACTATGTGGAATAGGAGATACTACAGTACGGATTCATTAGATTGACCACAAACATATTGTAATGTTCATAAATGGATATATGGATTTGAACCTTTAGTTTGGTGAGGATGCTATGGCTTAAATGGAGAGTATGTGAGGATCCATATCTTCTAGTTAACCTTTTTGGATAAGGTCTTTGATTGTTACAGATACAGTAATAATATATTATTTATTATTATAATAATTTATTATAAGATATATTCGGGGACCATTAGTCAGCCTAATCTTTCTATAAATAAAATATTAGTTTTTCAAAATTTGCAAAAGAATTCCAACGAAATAGGTGTAGGTCAAAAAATAATTTTTTATTTATTGAAAAGTGAAGGCAAAATAATATCATCAATTTTTTATTATTGTCTATTATTTTTTATTATAATATTATTTAACACATGTTATAATAGTTATTATTTAAATATTAAAAAAATGGAATATTATTTTTGAGATAAACGATGGCCATTATAACTTTTGTAAAGTCAATGACACACGGGCATCCTAATTAATGATGTGCAATGCATTATTTCTCACTCTTTAACATGA
The DNA here is from genome assembly GCF_000442705.2 of Elaeis guineensis. Taxonomy (NCBI): domain Eukaryota; kingdom Viridiplantae; phylum Streptophyta; class Magnoliopsida; order Arecales; family Arecaceae; genus Elaeis; species Elaeis guineensis. The sequence continues at coordinate 76,706,301 of NC_025994.2, forward strand.
TAGCTATGTGTAGCCTTAATATGTCTATGCACACAGACGTGTACATGCATATATGTTTGTTTATATATCTTTCAATTTCTAAAATCTGAGCATATGAAACTTTATTCTATGTATAATTTATAGGTGTCAGAAAGAACAAAAACAATATCTCATCAGAACATGTTTGGGTGTTCATACTTAACTTTAATTAATAAAGCATATATGTCTTTTCAATGTTTAATCAAGTATAGATATATAATTAATTATCAAGTGCTTGTTGTTTATGATTCATTCTTTATGATATGTACTGGATATCTCATTCATAAAGTTCCCAAAGTATAGATTGTTTTGGCTTGATAGAAACTCAAACTTGACCCTTTGCCAACCTGAGCCTTGACATGACCCAATCCTCCAATGGATCAGCGCTAGACCTGAAAACTCAACAGATTTTGAGTCTGGATTATGGAGATCTAGACTCAATGTGACCTGATTGCACTCGTGTTAATAAGTTACTGGAGAAAAAGCTTAATATGGCCAAGCTCTATTAATTTGGCAGAGAAATTGGAGTCTAAGAATTATTTTTCTTTTTTTGAAGAAAAATAATCTATGTTTGGATTAATAGTCATACCGAAACATAGAAAAAAATCGTCAACTAGTCCTACGTCAAGTGGTCAATATCTCTCTCCACCCAGGGAGAATAACAAACATTTGAACTTTGGAGATGACATTCCACTTCTTGCTAACAAATAAATATGAAACTTGGTTATATATGATCTTAGTAGCAATCTTTCTAAATTTTGTCCTTGTATCAAATCCATAGAGGATGTTTTGCAAAATACATGATAGGTTTTTCTTTTTCTTTCTTTTTTTTTTTTTTTTTTTGAGAGGAACATTATAAGGATGATGATCAAAGTAATTTGCGAGTTTTAAGTAGATATGACATTTAGGGTGATCCGGATCTTTCATTGTCCATCTCAAGCCTTTTCTAGAGACAGGCTCCGTGTTTTATGTTGGCTCGGCTCCCTATCAATGATTGATCAAGGGGAAACCTTCAAATGTGAAATCTTCTCCTACTCAATTTGAGAGCCGGTGTGGATGTTAATTTACTTGGGTATTGTTGAACTTCAATCTGAAATCTAGCACTTGTTTCTCTCTCTTCCCTCCTCTCTTTTGTTTCTTAATCGTATCTCTCTATTTTGTGGATAGGCGATGCGTGATGCTGCTATCTTAATCACAGGTGATTTGCGAATACTTTTCGAAAAATTAATTTGATATTCTGTAACTTTTCTTTCCTTGAATAACAGATATTACAAAACTGGTACTAGAAAAAAAGCCGGCCTTCATCAAGCTAGGAGATGCCACCAATAACAGCACACCTCTTCACTATGCGGCCTCCGGTGGTGATCGTACAATGGTGCAACTCTTACTTGATAGCGATTTCTCAGCATCGTATCTACGGGACAAAGATGGCTTTGGCCCCATTCATGTTGCAGCCAGTGCTGGCCATCTTAACATAATAGCGGAGCTTGTACAATATTGCCCTGATTGTGTGGAGCTGATAAATAACCAAGGCAGGAACTTTCTTCATGTTGCCGTCATGAACAAAAGATTAGAAGTTGTTAAGTACGTGCTTGAATCAGCTTTTGTATTTTAGAGACCTTCTAAATGAGCCAGACAATGAAGGCAACACACCTTTACATTTAGCTGTCATCTCAAGGAACAGGCGCATCATCCAGATTTTATCATCCGATGGAAGAGTAAACACCAGCATCATGAATAACAAGGGCCATACTCCTCTTGGTCTTGCTTCCTTGACCATCAGTTCGGGAACAGCTCTTAGAATGGTACACATAAATTTATGATACTTGGTTAGATTTTTTTTTTTTTTTTTTTTATCATATATACTTGATTTGGATTTACTTTAAGGCCTATATGGCAACATCTCATCGAATAATCTAGCGGGATCAATGGGGAAGAGAGTTCAGGAATGGGAGAAAGGGAGGTAGAGGGAGAAGAGAGAGGGAGATCATGGAAGTTGTGGGACCATTCTGGCGGAATTTTTAAAAAAAAAAATCTTGAGTTTTTTTTTTATTTGTATATAATTGGTGGGGATCAGGCATCGCAATCTCATGCCCTCTCCCTTTTGTGCTTTTAATCTCTCTTATGCTCTCTTCCCCTCTAATCCTGTCGCAACTGGTGGAACCTTTTGAGTGACAAGCTTGAAAGTCTTAATACATTATAGTATCTTTTCACTATTAGATCACTATTAGCTAGGTTTCAAATTTTCACAAAATTTAGCTGCAGGGTGGACCAGATACTGCAAAATTTATGACACAAAAATTTAGCACTTCTTTGCCTAGCTTGAGTCCTACGAAACAACTTAATAACATTTTATTGTCATACATATATTTGCGTTGGTGTAGTACGTGGGACAAATATTTGTTATATTTGTTTCATAGTCGTATTCTTTTCTGTGCATTTTTTGAATTTCCCTTTGCCTTATAGTGTGATATGCTAATGTGTTATTGGGTTTTGCAGTACAAAATCATGACAGATTTGATAAATCATGGCTCACGGTTTACTCCACAACGACTGGATCTCATTACATATCACCTACAAAGAAACCAAGAAGAAGAAATAAACCAGTGCAGGGCATTACCTAATAATCTTGCAATAGTAGCAGTCCTCATTGCTACAGTCACCTTTGCTGCAGCATTTACTCTACCTGGAGGATACAAGAGCGATTCAAGCTCTGATGCAGGCAATGCCATATTAGCAAATAGAGCTGCATTCAAAGCATTTTTGGCCTCAGAATAGCTTAGCTATGATCAGTTCCATCTCTGTGGCAATTATACTCATTCGCACGGGAGGATCAGTAGATCATGACATTCGGGTATACTCCCTTATAACTGCAATGAAACTGATGCGGGTCGCACTTGGAAGAATGCTTGCAGCATTTGCAACTGGTGTGTACGTTGCAGTTGCCTCCGACTGCAAGTGGCTTGCTATTCTCACAGCTGTTATGATTTGCAGCGTTCCCCTTGGTGCTTAGATGACTGCTTATTAGCCTTTAAGTGATTTACTGGGCTTGGTGAAGATGGAAATTAATGATCCAAGAAAAGGATGCTCCTGTTGCGGCCAATCCTCCCATCGTCCAATCGTCGGCGTCGCGCACCTGCAAGAAGAGTCCACACAGATCGGAGATGCCTCCGCCGGAGGCCCTCCGACGATCAAGTCAGAGAGGAGACTAGGCAACAGTGGAAAATCAAGAGCTTTGAGGCGTTCCAGAGAGCCAACTTAGGGCTTAGAACTTTAGAACCCTCCAAATACTGTTGCCTTACCCCGTTTTTATAGTGAAATGCGGTATGATCCCATCATTAATAGTGTAGACAACTGAAGAGTTGTTAAATCGCCGGAGGCTGTCAAATTACCGTGGGCTGTCAAGCCACTGGGACCAATCCGTGTCCTTGGTAGGACAATGCCCCAGGATGGCCATGCCGCATGTCCTTGACAGGACAACTGCCCATAACAATCGTACAGCGTTTGGGTGGGCTGGCCGACTATATGTCGGTGTTCGGCTGTCTGGACGTCGGGTGGTGACCCGGAAATACCGTCGGCTGGTCTGGCGCCTTGCGAAAGTCGGACGTCGGCTGCCACCGCCGACAGTGAGTCGATGATTTGAGCTCGACCGCTTGGGCGGTCGGGAACGGTATGGGCCTGTTCGGCTGACATACCTTCGGTCGGGTACTGTGGGTAACCATTATCGGTACCCATCGTCGGAGTCGTCGGTCGGCAGAGTCGGATGTCGGTCGGATAGGTCCAAAAGTAAGTCGATGGAGAGAGATCAATCGGTATATCCCAACAGCTTCAATTACTGATTTAGATTATAGGTGGTATAATAGGCAAATTGCCATTTTTCGAAGGCTTGGGGGCATTGCAGACTTCCACACACCTTAAATTTTTGATTTATGTGTGAAATATGCTTGCGATCCATAAGTTGGAAAAAGATTTCGGGGGCATTAGCTGCAAATGTACTAGAATAACGTGAGTGATCGTTATGCTGGTAAGAGATGGTATCGTTAGTTGTCAACGATTTACCCACATTGACATAATGTGTTTGTTTTTTGACCTTAAAAAAATACCCACCATCATCAAAAATGTCCACACATATTTCTTGACTACATGAATTTAGAATAGTGAGAATTGGAAGGGTCAAGCTTGTCTCTTCCTTTGGCCTCGCATCGCCGCGGGTGGACGAATGGACGGTAGGGATACGTTGCATGGCAATGGGCGGTTTGGAAACTCTGTTAGCTTAGTTGGTGAATTTATTACATTCGAAAGTTTTGGGGCCCAACTCCAGCATCGTAACAAGCTCCATATTGCGCACGTTTCAGGATTGTTGCTGCACATGACCCCACTTGTAGAACCAATAACCTCATGTCATATGGCATGCATATATATGTGTGTGGCCACTGTAGTTGGGCCCCATAGTAATACTTGGTTTACTCCGGCTTGGTTTACTCCGGGTTAGCTTTGGAAGCTTCAGGGATGGCGTCGGGGTTGGTTTCTCTCCTACCCCTAGGTGAAAACCGCCACCCCAATCCCATAGAATTAGAAACCATGTCCCACTGTCTCATCTAACAACATGCTCGTGGATTTATTTCTTATTTATTTCAACTGTGTCTCGTTGTGGGTGGGGAAGTTGGACGCTAGTTTTTATCACCGGCGGAATTTTTTTTGTACAATGCCCTGCGGCGTAGGAAATCTAACGTGGGGCGCATTACATTTTCTGATCTATCCATATAATGTCTTCATGATATAATATAATAGATATCATTTTATATTAAATTAAATATTTAGAGATAAAAAAATAAAAATAATAATTTATTCTATCATCGAATATATTTAACGTATATTATAATTTTTTTTTTAAATTAAACATGACGAAAATATTTTTTTTCTAAAATAAAATATTTTTACTATTTTGAAGTCTGGTTGGATATTACGAATACCGTTCTTGTTTCTCTTTTTTCTCATTTTGTTGAACTTCTACATGAGCATTTGAATATCCAAAGTTTATTCTGCAGTGAAAATTATACATCCGAGATTGTTAGGTAGCATCTAGATAATATCCAGCTAAGCAATATGTCATGTTGATAATAAGATAAACTTAATTTAAAATTTAATTTTTTAATTAAAAATTTAATTTGGGTAGTTATGGATAGATAGAAATGAAGATGTTATCTTGATTGATTGTTATCTTGATAGAGTTGGTTGTTATCCTATTATTTTAAATTAAATTTTAAATATATATATATATATATATATATATGTTGGGTATAAAATACCTTCGGCCGAAGTTCTCGGCGAGATTGACCCTCGCAAGTCTCTTCCGACTTTCTACTGCTGTTGGTGAACTCCCATCGCTCCGCCCGGACTCCTACGGGAGCCGGACACCGTCGCCAACTTCAACTGCTGGTAAGCTCCGTCCGGACTCCTACGGGAGCCAGACTTCGCACCTGACTTTAATTGCAGGAAGACTCCACCCAGACTCCCACGGGAGTCAGGCTCCGTCCACGACTTCAACCGCAAGGAGGACTCCGCCCGGACTCCTCGGGAGCCGGGCTCCGTCGCCAACTTCAACTGCTGATAAGCTCCGTCCGGACACCTACGGGAGCCGGACTTCGCACCTGACTTTAATTGCAGGAAGACTCCGCCCGGACTCCCACGGGAGCCGGGCTCCATCCACGACTTCAACCGCAAGGAGGACTCCGCCCGAACTCCTACTGGAGCCGGGCTCCGTCACCAATTTCAACCGCTGGTAAGCTCCGTCCGGACTCCTACGGGAGCCGGACTTCGCACCTGACTTTAATTGCAGAAAGACTCCGTCCGGACTCCCACGGGAGCCGGACTCCGTCCACGACTTCAACCGCAAGGAGGACTCCCCCCGGACTCCTATGGGAGCCAGGCTCCATCGCCAATTTCAACTGCTGGTAAGCTCCGGACTCCTACGGGAGCCGGACTTCGCACCTGACTTTAATTGCAGGAAGACTCCGCCCGGACTCTCACGGGAGCCGGGCTCCATACCCGACTTCAACCGCAAGGAGGACTCTGCCCGGACTCCTACGGGAGCCAGGCTCCATCGCCAACTTCAACTGCTGATAAGCTCCGTCCGGACTCCTACGGGAGCCGAACTTCGCACCTGACTTTAATTGCAGGAAGACTCTGCTCGGATTCCCACGGGAGCCGGGCTCCGTCCACGACTTCAACCGCAAGGAGGACTCCGCCCGGACTCCTACGGGAGCCGGGCTCCGTCGCCAACTTCAACTGCTGGTAAGCTCCGTCCGGACTCCTACGGGAGCCAGACTTCGCACCTGACTTTAATTGCAGGAAGACTCCGCCCGGATTCCCACGGGAGCCGGGCTCCGTCACCAACTTCAACTGCTGGTAAGCTCCGTCCGGACTCCTACGGGAGCCGGACTTCGCATCTGACTTTAATTGCAGGAAGACTCCGCCCGGACTCCCATGGGAGCCGGGCTCCGTCCACGACTTCAACCGCAAGGAGGACTCTTCCTGGACTCCTACGGGAGCCGGGCTCCGTCGCCAACTTTAACTGCTGGTAAGCTCCGTCCGGACTCCTACAAGAGCCGGACTTCGCACCTGACTTTAATTGCAGGAAGACTCCGCCCGGACTCCCACGGGAGCCGGGCTCCGTCCACGACTTCAACCGCAAGGAGGACTCCGCCCGAACTCCTACGGGAGCCGGGCTCTGTCACCAATTTCAACCGCTGGTAAGCTCCATCCGGACTCCTACGGGAGTCGGACTTCGCACCTGACTTTAATTGCAGGAAGACTCTGCCCGGACTCCCACGGGAGCCGGGCTCCGTCCACGACTTCAACCGCAAGGAGGACTCCACCCGGACTCCTACGGGAGCCGGGCTCCGTCGTCAATTTCAACTGCTGGTAAGCTCCGGACTCCTACGGGAGCCGGACTTCGCACTTGACTTTAATTGCAGGAAGACTCCGCCCGAACTCCCACGGGAGTCGGGCTCCATCTCCGACTTCAACCGCAAGGAGGACTCCGCCCGGACTCCTACGGGAGCCGGGCTCCGTCGCCAATTTCAACTGCTGGTAAGCTCCAGACTCCTACGGGAGCCAGACTTCGCACCTGACTTTAATTGCAGGAAGACTCCGTCCGGACTCCCACGGGAGCCAGGCTCCATCCCCGACTTCAACTGCAAAGAGGACTCCGTCCGGACTCCTACGGGAGCCGGGCTCCATCGCCAACTTCAACTGCTGGAAGACTCCGCCCGGATTCCTACGGGAGCCGGGCTCCGTCCTCGACTCCAACGGCTGCAGACAGACTTCGTCCGGACTCCTACGAGAGCCGGACTCCGCCCATGACTTCAACCACAAGTAGACTCCGCCTGAACTTCTACGGAAGCCAGACTCCGTCTTCTATTCCGACTACGGGAAGACCTCGCCCAAACTCCTACGGGTACCGGACCTCGCTACCGACTCCAACTGAACTTCGACCGACAAGTCTGGACCCCCTGGCAGGCCACAATAACGGACAACACTGCTCCACCCCCTGTGGCGGACCCTACGCAGCTCCATTACTCCCTGGCAGGCCGTATTAACGGCCACGATTCTGCTTCACTCTCTGCGGCGGATTCTGTGCGATTCCACCACTCTCTGACGAGTCATGACAGCGGACGCCGCTCCACTCTCCGTAACTGATTTCACGTGGCGAGCCACGGCAATAGCCACGATCCCACTCCACTACCCTCCGCAATAAATTCCTCCTGACTCTGGGCGGCCCACTGCCAGACAGTTACAGGCGTCACTATCAATTTGTTGCCCCCTCCGCCTATAAAAGGAGAACCCCAGATACGTTATTCTATAAGCTCTCGTTTTTACCTAGAAACTCTGTTAAAATTTCTGTTCGAGCACTCCATTCTTGTTGAGGCAGAGAACTGACTTGAGCATCGGAGGGTCTTGCCGGAGCAAACCCACCTCCGGTTTAGACTTCTTTTGCAGGTTCCGACGGCGACCGCGACTCCCTCGACTCCAGCTTCTCCGACGCAAGTGGATTTTTACACCAACAATATATATATATATATATATATATATATATATATATATATATATATATATATGATGTATTGCAAAAAATATAATCAATCCACCAAGAAAAATAAAAGTCTCATTTCATTCCTTCGAAGCCTCTTTCTTTTTTCTTCCTTTCCCTTATTTAGGATTTCTCCTGTCCCACTCATCAAGAAATAAAATACTATCTATAGATCCTTTTTTCTAGTAAAAAGTCATCTATAGATCTTTTATTATAATTTTTTTATTACAGTAGCTCTTTTCATGGTTAAACAAAGTTAATACGTTTGGTAGATTTAAATGATGTTTTTTTTTCAGTTTTGAATATAGTATGTCATATAATTTTTTTAAAAAAATCATATAATAAGTTAGGAAATTATGATTTCTATCTAAAATAGTTTTTGATAATATATTGACATCCAAGATTAAAATTATAGCATTATAGATTTATATTATGATATTGTAGTTTAAAATTATGATATCCTATACATAAAACATTTTCTAAAGATAGTTTTAAAAATATTACAACATCTTATATCAAAATTATGATATTATAGTTTAATATTATGATATTCTATTAGTAAAATACATCCTAAATATATTTTTTGGTATTTTTATGATATTTTGAGTCAAAATTATAATATTTTATATTAAAATTATGATATGCTATATATAAAATACCTTTCGAAGATAGTTTTGATAATATTATGATATCTTAGATAATAATTATGATATTATAAGTTAATATTATAATTTGATCTTATAGGTAAAATATTTTTTAAATATATTTTTTGATATTTTTATGATATCTTGCATCAAAATTATGATATTCAATATTAATATTTTATATTAAAATTATGATATCTTATAGGTAAAATATCTCTTGAAGATAGTTTTGATAATATTATGATATCTTAGATTAAAATTATGATATTCTAGGTTAATATTATGTAGGACTGCTCATTTGATTTTAGCCGATCTTACTCGATCCAATTCGAATCGACCCAACCTAAAAATTGAATAATAAAAAAATAAAAATTGAAAATTGATTCGAATAAGAGAAGAACCGAACCAAAATCAAACCAAAAAATTCAGTTCTGTTTGGTTTGGTTATTCAATTTTTTACTTTTAGTTATCTATTTTTGATACAATATATTCAAATAATTATTATTGATTCATTGTTAGTTTGTTACATTACATTTAATTAAATTCAGGATCTATTGAATTTATTGTTTAATAATTTATTACATTAAAAATTAATAATTGATAAATAATGGTACATTGATAATTGATAACAAACAAAATATAACATATCAAAAATCACATTATCGACAATACAAACAAGCAATCAAGCATCACAGTAAATTATAACAATAGACCAAATCTAATATCCAATCATCCATCCATATAACCAACAAGTTTTTAAAATAATAAACAATATAAATCTAAATTATGACTTTGATTTTTGATTTGATTTTTGGATTTTTCGATTTTTAATCGAACCAAATTGAAAATCAAAATTCTTAAAAATAAAAATAAAAAATCGAACCGAACTATATTCGGTTCGATTTTTTGATTCTATTGGAACTGATTTTTTGTCTAAAATCGAATTATAAACAGCCCTAATATTATGACATCTTATGAATAAAATATCTTTCAAGTATATTTTTTAACATTCTTATGATATTTTGAATCAAAATTATGATATTTTAGATTAAAATTATGATATCCTATAGATAGAAAATATATTTGAATGTAGGTTATGATATTTTAAATCAAAATTATGATATTATGGATCGAAGTTATGACATTCTAATTTTAAAATTATGATATCTTAGAATATTATAATATTAATCAAGAATGTCATAATTTTGATTTAGGATGTCATAATTTTGTCAAAACTATATTCGAGAGACATTGTACCTACAAGATGTCATAATTTTAATATAGAATATTAATATAAAATATCATAATTTTAATTTAAGATATCATAAAAATATCAAAAAGTATACTTGAGAGTTGTTTTATCTATAAGATATTATAATATTAATTTATAATATAATAATTATTATCTAAGATGTCATAGTATTATCAAAACTATCTTCAAAATATATTTTATATATAGAATGTCATAATTTTAATATAAAATATCATAATTTTAATCCAAAATATCATAAAAATATAAAAAAAATATATTTAAGAGGTGTTTTACCTATGGTATATCATAATATTAACCTGTAATATCATAATTTTGATTTAGAATGTCATAATATTTTTAAAACTATATTCAGAAGATATTTTATATATAGCATATCATAAGTTTAATCTATAATATCATAAAATAAGTCTATAATACCATAATTTTAACCTTGGATATCAATATATTGTCAAAAATTATTCTAGATAGAAATCATAACATTCTGACTTGTTATATGATAATTTGAAAAAAATTGTATAACATACTGTATTCAAAACTAAAAAAAAAAATTATTTGAATCTACAGAATGTATTCACTTCGTTTAACTATAAAAAGTTATAATAAAAGATCTACAGATGGCTTCTTATCAAAAAAAAAGAATCTACAGATGATATTTTACTTTCTGATGGATTAGACATATTGCTTGGATAGATAATATTATCTAAATACTAGCCAACAATCTTGAATGTAAAATTCTCACTGCAAAATAAATTTTAGACACCTAGACATTCAAACAGAAGCTTAACAAAATGAGGAAGAAAAAAAGAAGAGTAGCATTCGTAATGTCTAATCAAATTTTAAAATAGTAAAAATATTTTATTTTAGAGAGAAAGAGTATTTTTATTATGTTTAATTTGAAAAGTAAATTATAATGTTCATTAAATATATTCAGCAATGGAACAAAACACTACCTATATTTTCTTCCCACCTTCAAACATTTAGTTGATGTGAAATGACATCCATCACATCATGCTATGAGGATGCTACGTAGATGAATCAAATAATGCGGTGAGCTCCATGTCAGATTTTCTACACCGCGGGTGGTGTACAAAGAATTTTGCTTTGTCATTGTGGTGAATGATTTAGAACAATCACCTCCTCAATCAAATTATTGTTTCTTGGCTTAGGATTTGACAATAGGGCTAATGACCCATTAATTCACCAGATTATCATCAACTATATTGATTAGACATCATAAATGTAGGCCCATTATTTGATTTACTAGTTGTATATTATGTTGGGATTCGAATGCACAGTGAAAATAGATTTTAAATCTTTTTTTAACATGCATCAATAATTAAAAATAAGTGATCCAAATCTCAATTCCAAAACTACCTTGATGTATTCAATCAAACAAAATCACACAGCACACAAATGAGAGTAGAAATGTTATACCATATACAAATATCCGAATCACTGGCCGAATGGTATCCTTGAGGCATCCAAGCATATATATATACATATATATACGTATATATATGTATATATATATCTGTATATATATATACATATATATACATATATATATTGTTGGTGCAAAAATCTGCTTGCGCCGGAGACGCTGGAGTTGGGGAAGCCGCGGTCGCCGTCGGGACCTGCAAAAGAAGTCTAAACCGGAGGTGGGGTTGCTCCGGCAAGACCCTCTGACGCTCAAGTCAGTTCTCTGTCTCAACAAGAATGGAGTGCTCGAACGGAGAATTTAGCAGAGTTTTGAGATAAGAAATGAGCTTATAGAATAACGTATCTGGGTCTCCCTTTTATAGGCGGAGGAAGCAATGGATTGATGGCGACGTTTGTAACCGTCTGGCAGTGGACTGCCTGGGGTCAGGCGGAGTTTGCTGCGAAGCGTAGTGGAACGGACCCGTGGTTATCGCTGGGGCGTGCCACGTAGAGTCTGCCGCATGAAGTGGGGCGGCGTTTGTCGTCGTGACTTGCCAGTGGATGGGAGAATCGCGCAGTATCCGTTGCAGGAGGTGGAGCAGGATCGTGGCCGTTTATCGTGGCTGGTCAGGTAGTAATGAAGCCGCGTGGGATCCATCATAGGGAGTGGAACAGCGCTGCGATCGTTACTGCGGCCTGTCAGGGAGTGGTGGAGCTGCGCGGAATCCACCGCAGAAAATGTAGCAGAATCATGGCCGTGATTGTGGCCTGGGAGTGCTGATCTGTCGGTTGAAGTTCGGCAGTGGTCAGAGTCCGGCCACCGTAGAGGTCCGGACGAAGACTGTCTGCAGCCGTTGGAATCGAGGACGGAGCCCAGCTCCCGTAGGAGTCCGGGCGAAGTTTTCCTGCAGTCAAGGTTAAAGGCGAAGCCCGGCTCCCGTCAGAGTTCGGTCAAGGCTTACCAGCAATTAACGTTGAGGACGGAGCCCGGCTCCCGTGGGAGTCCGGGCGAAGTTTTCCTGCAGTGAAGGTTAAAGGCGAAGTCCAGCTCCCGTAGGAGTCCGGACGGGGCTTACCAGCAGTTGACGCTGAGGACGGAGCCCGGCTCCCGTAGGAGTCCGGGCGAAGCTGTCCTGTAGTCGATGTCGGCAGCGGAGTCCGGCTCCCGTAGGAGTCCGGGCGGAGTCTGCTTGCGGCTGAAGTTGTTGGCATCGAGGATGAAGCCCGGCTCCCATAAGAGTCCGGGCGAAGTCTCCCTGCAATTAAAGTCAGAGGGGAGGTCCGGCTCCCGTAGGAGTTCGGACGAGGCCTACCAGCGGTTGATGCTGAGGACGGAGCCCGGGCGGAGCTGTCCTGTAGTCGATGTCGGCGGCGGAGCCCGGCTCCCGTAGGAGTCCGGGTGGAGTCTGCTTGCGGCTGAAGTTGTTGGAGTTCTTGGTGACGGAGCCCGGCTCCCGTAGGAGCCTGGGCGAAGTTGTCGCGTAGTCGATTCCACTGAGGACTTCGGCTGTGGGTATTTTATATCCAACACCAGTCCCCCTACTTCCGAGTTTGAATTTCAAATGAAGGAAGTACAGAGAGAGAGATGGGCACAGCCGAAACCATCCCTTCGAATCCTGCGCACTGCCGCCTCCGGATATTTTGGCATTAAATGTGCACGTGCCGGAGTCTTTTCGAATTGGAGTGGTACGAGGGGACGCTTCAAAATTTCTGCAGGTACACTGGCCTAGGTACGGCACAATTATGATCCTGCCAACCGTCAGCCGCTTTTAGCCGTCTGTCAGGGGGAGTGGGACACGTGTCGGATGCAGACTGGCCCGGGGGATTCGCGATCATTATGGCGCCGGATCCCAGGGTCTATTTAAACCCGTCCTCCCACCTTTAGGCGTCCTACTCCATTCCTGAGTTCTTGCTAGTGTCTGTCTTCTCCTCGAGAGCCCTGCTTCAGTGAGCGTCTTCTCGAGCCGTAGGTGCCTCCCGTTTTTCGTCCCTCAAGTCCCTCAGAGTAATATAGGTTAGTGCCAACCTTCCTCTCACCGCCTAGGGGCTTCTTTTCTCGTCATTACTTTTGTGCATCCCTCCGAGTTAGTCTTCGGCCTCTCGTTCTCCTTTCGATCCATCTTTTTAGGGTCCTTTAGATCTCCCCTTAGAAACTACTCAAAATATCCTCTGGCTCTTCTGCTCCCAGCAGTTCTGAGAGTTCTTCTGCTTCAAACCCCCAGGTCCCTGTCTCTGTGGACGAACCCGCGTCTGGGGCTGGGCTTCGCCCGATTTTCGCACCGGACGTTATTCCATGTTCCTCAACTTCGGAGGAACTCCTTCTGATACGGGTTCAGTATGGGGTTCCTCCGGAGTACGACCTGGAGCTACCTGACCCCTCTGACCGGGCCAGTACTCCCCCTCCCGGTCGCTTTTGTTTGTATCAGGAAGCGTTCCGTGCCGGACTCCGGCTTCCGCTTCCTTCCTTTGTCGCTGCCTTCTTCCGCTTCTTGGACATCTCTCTCGCTTCCGTGGCCCCGAATTCCTTTAGGTTTTTGATAGGGTTTCTCTCCCTCTGCCACGTAGTCGAGGTTCAGCCGTCTCTCTCCTTGTTTAGGCATTTTTATACCTTCAAACGTCATCCTTCGACGAAGGACTGGTGGTCTTCTCCCCCCAGTTCGGTAAGAAGGGGTTGCTGAAAGGCGCCCCTTCTTCGATCCACAATTGGAAGGGAAAATACCTCTTCGTCCACTGCCCGACCCTGGAACTGGGCCTGCCCCCTTGGGGCTCTCTGAGGGATTCTGTCCGTCGGGCTCCCAGCCTGGGGGAGGACGACCTCCAGGCCGCCCAGAAGCTTCTAACTTATCCCGCTCCTTCCCTTCCTAATCTTCTGAGGGAGCAGCTTCTTTTCAACATCGGCCTGAGCCCCCAGGATCCAGCGAGTATTCATCTCATCTTTTCTTTTCTTGCCTTTCTCCTCTTCTTCTCTTTACCTCTTTTTCCTTCCCCCTCTCTTCTTTTTCGTTCTCTTTTTTTTTTTTTTTTTTGACTCTTGATTGATCGGTATTGCTTCTTTTTCTCCTTTTTCTTCTTTATTCTCTTTCTTCTTTTTTTTTTTAGCAATGGACGTCGAAGCCACGCAGATGCTCGCCAGGGGCATGAGAGCTCAGAAGAGAAAGGACGCGACGGCCTCCGGATCGACGAAGAGGGCCAGGGCGGAGGAGACGAGTTTGGCTGCACCCGTCCAGGTGGCCCCGGCCATCGACATTCCCTCAGATGCTGAGCCAGTGGCTCCCCGGGCCTCCTCGAGGAGCCCGCTGACTGGGGCCCCCGCTCCGGGGGTTCGCTCCATGGAGGCGCCCGCCGCGGGGAGGAGAAGGAAATCGGTGGCTCGCAGGCGAGTAGCCACCGAGCTGCTGTAGATGAGTCCGTCTGCTCCGAGGAGGGATCGGAGAATCCCTTCAATGATAGGGACTTGATCAGGCGGCTGATCGACGGCTACATCCTGTCCGACGTCGTGGGGAGGATCGACCGTGTCGATCCTGAGCAGCGGGCTTGGGACTCTTTGGGGTCCTTCCTCGAGGTAAACGGATCTTTATTTACACGGTCACTCGGCCTCTATCGTAATTCTCTATCCGTCTTTGCAGATTGGGCACCAGCTCTTCGCCTATATCGAGGCAGTGAGCCGCATGAGGAGAGACATCCTCCAGGCGGAGGAACGCTGCCAAGCCGAGGTTGCCCGCCTCCAAGCGAAGTCGGCTGAAGTAGCCGCCCTCCAGGAGGCCCTGGAAAGAGAGAAGCAGGCCCGGGAGGAGGAGAGGCAGATCTTGGAGGAGTCGGCGAGGAAGGCGGAGGCCGAGGTCGCCCATTTGGTCGAGCAAACTTCGGTCCTGGTCTCGGAGGCCAGGGCCCTTGCGGTGGAGGAATTCAAGGCCTCCACGGAGATGAGGGACCTGAATGTCCAGTTCGGCCAAGAAGCGTTCACCAAGGGGTTCGAGCTCTGCCAAGAGAAGGTGGCCAGCAAATTCCCCGAGCTCGACCTCGGCTTCCTTGAGGAGTCCGAAGACGAGGCCGGCCCCTCGTCTGCCGCCACTGCGGTCGCACCCCCCGCGCCGGGTTCTCCACCTCCCGCCCCTGAGGTCTGAGACCTCTGATCTTGTGCCCTTATTTTGTCGCAACATTTCCTTTCTGTTTGTCTTCACAATTATTCAATCAATAAAGTCGAATTTCTTGTTGTGGATGGCTTCTCCTTCCCCCTCCTCCTTCTTTCTGCTTTTCTCCTTGCAATGAGTCGTTCCCTGATGCTTTTGCCTTCCGATGGCAGTGCCCTGCAGAAGTACTCCCCTTGCCCCTGGGGGTCCCGCTGAAATCGACAATTCAACGGTTGAAAAAGGAGGTCTTCACCTGACGAAGAAGTTGAAGAAGACGGAAGGCGAACTCCGCAAATCGAGAGAAGGCCATTCTGAAGCCGCCGCTGAGGCCGCCCACTTTCGGAGTCTCCATGTGAAGGCGATCATGGATTACAGCCGGAGGAAGGCGAACTTCGCAAAGGAACTCGAGGAGTGCAAGAAGAGCACCAGCGACCGTATTTGGGCTCAAGAAGCCAGGATCAGCGCCCTTAAGGTGGAACTGTCAGCTGCGAAGAGGAAGATCGGCTAGCTGGAAGGAAATTCATCCCGGCTCTTGGCCCGGGTCGATGATGAACAGAAGTGGTCGCAGAAGGTTTCCGACCTTCAGAAGCAGCTTCAAGATGTCGAGATGAGCCACGACGTGCAGCGGGCCACTGGCGCCGGCAGGTGGAAGAGTATAAAGGGAGATTCCGGACGGCGGCCGACGAAGTCGTTCATCTCCAGAGGCAGCTGGCTAACAGGGCGCAGCTTACTTCCGCCCAAGATTCTGAAGAGCTCCAAGCCCTGAGAGGCACTGTTGAAGGGATTTCTGTCTCTCTCGGGAGAAGTCAGCTGAGCTGCGACAAGTGAAGATCCAACTGGCACTTGAGCGGCGGGCCGTCGCAGACGCGGAGGCGGAGTCCGAAGTTTTGAGGAAGAGGCATCGAGAAGCGGAGGCTGAGAGCCAGCAACTTCGTCGGGTGCTCCAGGACGCACTGCGAAAGAGGGAAGAGCTAGAAGGAGAAATAGAGAATCTGAGGCAGTCCTGATTGAGGGACGGAATAGATAACTCTAGGTCGGAGGGAGCAGGGCCTCCTTAGAGTTCTTTTTGCCTTTCTGTCTTATCATGTAGTTACTTCCTTTTTGTCATTTTGCCCTCCTTTCCTTGGCCTTCCTGGCTTTGTAGTGTGTATATCGAAAATGGAATAAAAAGAACATTTTGCGTTACCTCGTCCGCCGCTGCACTAATATCGCTGTCTGCCGAACCTTTCTTGCCATCTGTCTTGCCTGATGTTGACATCGTTAGGAGGGGGCTTTTTTCCTTTCATCTGATCTTGTTAGTCGGCCAGGTTTCACCACCATTAACCCTTGCCGCAGAAGTCGTTGATGGAGTCCGACTCTCGTAGGAGTCCGACTGAAGTCTTCCTCGCGGGCGGAACCCGGCTCCCGTAGGAGTCCGGCTGAAGTCTTCCTCGCGGGCGGAACCCGGCTCCCGTAGGAGTCCGGGTGAAGTCTTCCTCACGGGCGGAACCCGGCTCCCGTAGGAGTCCGGGTGAAGTCTTCCTTGTAGGCGGAACCCGGCTCCCGTAGGAGTCCGGGTGAAGTCTTCCTTGTAGGCGGAACCCGGCTCCCGTAGGAGCTCGGGTGAAGTCTTCCTCGCGGGCGGAACCCGGCTCCCGTAGGAGTCCAGATGAAGTCTTCCTCACGGGCGGAATCGGCTCCCGTAGGAGTCCGGGTGAAGTCTTCCTTGTAGGTGGAACCCGGCTTCCGTAGGAGTCCGGATGAAGTCTTCCTTGTAGGCGGAACCCGGCTCCCGTAGGAGTCCGGGTGAAGTCTTCCTCGCGGGCGGAACCCGGCTCCCGTAGGAGTCCGGGTGAAGTCTTCCTTTAGGCGGAACCCGGCTCCCGTAGGAGTCCGGGCGAAGTCTTCCTTTGCGTCGTGAACGAAACCCGGCTACCGTAGGAGTCCGGGCCTTCCATTTTGCTCGAGCCGGTGTGAGGTTCTCCCCTCATTACCAGCCTGATTGTGGGGGCGCGTTAGGGCACTGTAAGGCCTCTCCCCCCATCCGGTCTAAAAGAATCGGGCCTTCGACTTTGCTCATGTCAGGACGAGGTTCTCCTCCTGTTCCTGACATGGCTGTGGGGGCACATTAGGGTGTTGTAAGGCCTCTCCCCCCATCCGGTCTAAAAGAATCGGGTCTTTGACTTTGCTCATGTCAGGACGAGGTTCTCCTCCTGTTCCTGACATGGCTGTGGGGGCACATTAGGGCGTTGTAAGGCCTCTCCCCCCATCCGGTCTAAAAGAACCGGGCCTTTGACTTTGCTCATGTCAGGACGAGGTTCTCCTCCTGTTCCTGACATGGCTGTGGGGGCACATTAGGGCGTTGTAAGGCCTCTCCCCTATCCGGTCTAAGAGAACCGGGCCTTTGACTTTGCTCATGTCAAGACGAGGTTCTCCTCCTGTTCCTGACATGGCTGTGGGGGCACATTAGGGCGTTGTAAGGCCTCTCCCCCCATCCGATCTAAGAGAACCGGGCCTTTGACTTTGCTCATGTCAGGACGAGGTTTTCCTCTTGTTCCTGACATGGCTTTGCTTTTGGAGGGATCATATCCAGTCATAATAAATCCACGCCAGGTGGGAAGGGCACGTTAGGTAGAAAGGAAAGTAGATTCAAGGTGAAATCGTAAGTGATACATTTACAGTTTTTCCGCTCCTCCTTGAGGCCCTCTGGTGATGGAGTCGATGGTCCCGATGGGAGGCGATCCCCGAATTGCTCCTCCCTTCTCTGCGGTTCAGGCTGTGGGAGGGCTCTTGGCCGGTCTCCTCTACCCTCAGGCCTGCAGCGGATGAATCTGTCGAGTCGACCTCGCCGAATGAGCTCCTCGATCTCGTCCTGGAGCTGGATGCATTCCTCCGTGTCGTGGCCGTGATCGCGGTGGTAGAGGCAGAAATTGTTGGGGTTGCGCTTCCGGGGTGTGTGCGCATCCTCTCCGGTCTAGGGAGCTGCTCCCTGACCTCCATTAATACCTGGGCCTTCGAGGCGTTGAGGGGGGCGTAGTTGCGAAATCTCCCTGGTGGGGAGCCCCGCCGAACCCTGCGGTCCGGGCTTCTCTACTTGCATGCCCAGGGTGCAGTATGGGCGCGCTTATGTCCAGGAGGAAATCGGAAACGCGGCCGAGCTTCTTTTGGCCTTTTCTCAACTGCGGGCTTACTCGAGTCTCCCGCTTGCCGCTCCCTTGCTGTCTCTTCGTCCTTCATTTTGAAGGCTTCTTCCGCTCGGGCGTATCCTTCAGCCTGAGCCAGTAAATCGGCAAAATTCCTAGGGTACTTCTTCTCCAGGGAGAACAAAAGATCATTCTTCTGAAGGCCACCTTTCAGGACGGCCATGGCAACTGATTGGTCCAAGTTTCGGACCTCCAACGTCACGATGTTAAAGCGGTTGACGTAGGCCCGTATAGACTCCCCTTCCCTCTGCTTGATGTTGATGAGGGACTCCGAACCCTTCCGGGGGCGCCGGCTGCTGACAAAATGGGCCACAAATTAGTGGCTCATTTGATCGAATGAAAAGATGGTACCCGGCTTCAAAGCCGAGTACCAGTTCCTCGCTGCTCCCTTCAAAGTAGACGGAAAAGCCCGGCATAAGATGGCATCAGGAGCGCCGTGAAGCAGCATCATCGTCCGGAAGGCCTCCAGATGATTAACCGGGTCCGAAGTCCCGTCGTAGCTTTCGAATTGGGGAAGCTTGAAGTTTGGCGGGATCGGTTCCTGCATGATCAGTTGAGAGAAGGGAGGGTCAGTACAAATATCCTCACCATGAGCGGGGGGCGCGTGGCGGAGTTCTTCAATCCGTCGGTTCATCTCCTGGAGCCTCCGGTCCAAAAAATCCTCTCGACTTTGAGTCTCGAGGGTCCTCTGGCAGAGCGGGGGCAGGGATCTTCCAGGGGTGGAGTCGTGGTCCGATTGAGGGCTCTCTACTCTCATATTTGTTTTCCCGGGAAGGACGGGGCGGCTGGCCCAGGTGGCCCGCCCCGCCGCCGGGTTCTGACATTCCGGAGATGCCCTTTCCGGGTGTGCCGACGCCTGCGGTTGCTGCTGCTGTATTGCTTGCACAGCTTCGATAAGGCCTCTGACCTGCTGTGCCAGCAAGTCAAATTGCTCCGCGCCGACCGCCGCCGCCGGAGGAGGAGGAGGAGGCTGGGAAACAGGAGGGGAGGCCGGAGCCTGAGATCTGGCCGCGGAGGCCGTGGACCGTCGTGTGGACGCCTTGCGTGGAGCATCGAGCGTGGATCTCGTGGGAAAAAATTAGGAGTGGATGTCGGAGAGACGATCGGAGACGGCTCCATTGAACACTCCTTTAAGAATAAGGGTACTGCGAGGGTTCGGCCCTTCCTCTAGCGCCAATCCTGTTGGTGCAAAAATTTGCTTGCGCCGGAGACGCTGGAGTTGGGGAAGCCGCGGTCGCCGCCGGGACCTGCAAAGGAAGTCTAAACCGGAGGTGGGGTTGCTCCGGCAAGACCCTCCGACGCTCAAGTCAGTTCTCTACCTCAACAAGAATGGAGTGCTCGAACGGAGAATTTAGCAGAGTTTTGAGATAAGAAATGAGCTTATAGAATAACGTATCTGGGTCCCCCTTTTATAGGTGGAGGAAGCAACGGATTGATGGTGACGTTTGTAACCGTCTGGCAGTGGACTGCCCGGGGTCAGGCGGAGTTTGCTGCGAAGCGTAGTGGAACGGACCCGTGGTTATCGCTGGGGCGTGCCACGTGGAGTCTGCCGCATGAAGTGGGGCGGCGTTTGTCGTCGTGACTTGCCAGTGGATGGGAGAATCGCGCAGTATCCGTTGCAGGAGGTGGAGCAGGATCGTGTTCGTTTATCGTGGCTGGTCAGGTAGTAATGGAGCCGCGTGGGATCCGTCATAGGGAGTGGAGCAGCGCTGCGATCGTTACTGTGGCCTGTAAGGGAGTGGTGGAGCTGCGCGGAATCCGCCGCAGGAAATGTAGCAGAATCATGGCCGCGATTGTGGCCTGGGAGTGCTGATCTGTCAGCTGAAGTTCGGCAGTGGTCAGAGTCTGGCCACCGTAGAGGTTCGGACGAAGACTGTCTGCAGCCGTTGGAATCGAAGACGGAGCCCGGCTCCCGTAGGAGTCCGGGCGAAGTTTTCCTGCAGTCAAGGTTAAAGGCAAAGTCCGGCTCCCGTAGGAGTTCGGTCAAGGCTTACCAGCAATTAACGTTGAGGACGGAGCCCGGCTCCCGTGGGAGTCCAGGCGAAGTTTTCCTGCAGTCAAGGTTAAAGGCGAAGTTCGGCTCCCGTAGGAGTCCGGACGGGGCTTACCAGCAGTTGACGCTGAGGACGGAGCCTGACTCCCGTAGGAGTCCGGGCGAAGCTGTCCTGTAGTCGATGTCGGCGGTGGAGTCCGGCTCCCGTAGGAGTCCGGGCGGAGTCTGCTTGCGGCTGAAGTTGTTGGCGTCGAGGATGAAACCCGGCTCCCATAAGAGTCCGGGCGAAGTCTCCCTGCAATTAAAGTCAGAGGGGAGGTCCGGCTCCCGTAGGAGTTCGGACGAGGCCTACCAGCGGTTGATGCTGAGGACGGAGCCCGGCTCCCATAGGAGCCCGAGCGGAGCTGTCCTGTAGTCGATGTCGGCGGTGGAGCCCGGCTTCCGTAGGAGTCCGGGCGGAGTCTGCTTGCGGCTGAAGTTGTTAGAGATCTTGGTGACGGAGCCCGGCTCCCGTAGGAGCCCGGGCGAAGTTGTCGCGTAGTCGATTCCACTGAGGACTTCGGCTGTGGGTATTTTATACCCAACATATATATATGTATATCTATATACATATATATAGATATATATATATATATGTATATGTTATATATATATATATATATATATATATATATATTATATATATATATATATATATATATATATATATATATATATATATATATATGTGTGTGTGTGCGCGCGCGCGCGCGCGCGCGCGCGCGCTTGCGTGTGTGTGTGATTTTCTTATTAATTTTGATTATGTAGAGATACAACTATCTATATACAAAAGTATCAAGCGGAACACCATATCCCTGAGTTCATAGATCAAGGAGTTAATCGACATGGTGCTTGAATCTGAAATTGGTAGAGATAAGAATATCTTTACGTGATCACTTATATGTATGTTTTTATACTATGCATGATGATTTTTGGATTTATATTTTATGATTCTCTATTATATATATATATATATATATATCATATGTTGATTATTTTAGTTATTGGGAATATGATATCTGATGTTTTTAAACTAAGAAAAAAATATAATATGAAATTATTGAATGATTTATTAATTATGTAACAGAATTTGGACTAATCATGATGTAATTAGTGATCACAGACTGGATCATATATAACATTTTAGATTATCAATTATGTGTCAAACTATGACACCTAGTTTGCCACCACAAGCTGAAGCGTAGATATTTTGCTTTCCTACTATGGGTTGCAGATATATTGATTTGCCACCGCGGGTTGAAGCACGTGTATTATCATTTCCATCATTGAATGAAGTATAGTTTATAGCTTATCAGTTATGGGCCAAAGTGTGATTGTAGTTAGTCTAAAACTAAAAGACAACTATAGATTTGAATCATGTTAATAAGATGTGAATGATGAGTCATATGAAATTGCTAATAATGTTCATTATAGATTTGCAATAATACATAATTTGTAATGTATGTTTATATAACTATTAAGTTATACTGGATGTCTGATATGAGATTTCGTGATTTACGTTTTCTCCTGGATACTGCTCGTCTATTATTCTTAAATTATATTATTATATTAATGTAAGTATGTGGAGATTCTTATTAGACCGCCAAGCTCACCCTTCAATTCTCTCTTTTCTTTTAGAGTCACAGAATATATAGCATTGGATGGATTTGAGCATGAAATTCAAATAATAGAGTCATCTTATGAGTTTTGTATGATCTCTTTGCTTTAGAGTTCATGCAGCTGTGTCACGTAACCGATCCCGACGATGGATCCAAGATGTGACACCTTCAATCCACTCTCTTCTGAATCTCTCTACATCATATTCTCTAATAGTTTTTAAATTTTAATAAAAGTCCGGTGGCTATTTTTCCGGCATTTCTTATCATAAAAAATAATAATAAAAAAAAAGCCATTATGGGAGGCCTATGGACAACTATGACCCTTTTTTGGTAGATATAGACGCCTATGACTTACATGGTAAAAGTTGTTCTTGCTAATGATCCCCAGCTACAGCAATCCTAATAAAGACATGACGTGAACCCAAATTTTTGCTAAATACATCAAAAAAAGTAAAAAAGAACTAGCACTTTTATTGCCGAACGTCAGTATTAGCTTAAGCAGGCCCTACTAAAATTCTCAGGGGCTAGACACACTTTTACCATACAATTCAATCAGCTGGCCTGGGTGCAAGCTTTTAAACAAGTTGGGCGGATAGTGTCTAAATTAATCAGTTTTGTGGATCACAACTTGGCTGGATCCATGATCAGAACAAAACTATGGGAAGATATTCATTGCAACGGTGGTATTATATCAAAATTATTATAATTTAATAAAAAATAATAATTATGTGAAATATCATTCATAAAAATTAATGAGATATATGATATTTGATAAAATATAAATATTTTTATTGAATTGTAATAAATTTGGTACGGTGTTATCATTGCATCGAATATTTTTTTCCGGACTATCATTCGTATATATATAGCCTGTAGTCAAGCCGCATTGGCAGGGTATACCACGTGCCATCTTCTAATCCCTGGCCTAACAATATGCAGCCAAGATAAACTAGGACACCCAACTGTCCTTTAGTTCCAGAAAACTGTGTTGAAGCTTCGCTGCAGTAGATGGTTCTTGGGAGGAAACTAGTGGAATAATTTCTCACTGCCAGGTACTAATTGATGTCCGGCTTCCGTTCCTCTCTCTGGAGGAGATGCTGATGGTGATGGACGTTGCTAGCTAGGCCTTGGAGCTTGGAGAGACCGTTACGTCTTAATTAGTCCATCGACCATGACAAAAGCAAGTGATAGAAGGATTTTTTTTTTTATCCATCTAATATATATAATATGATGTATGGTTAATTTATCAAGGTTACCTTGGAGGTCCTTCGGTACGTCGCACAGCATATCTTCTAAGCAGGCAAATAGGGTTGGGCACATAACGAAAATTCAAAAAAATCTATCCAATTCAATCCAATCCAACTCAATAAATATTAATTTCAATTGATTGAATAATATAAATTAAATTAAAATTTATAAAAAAATTAATTATTTAATATCAGATTCGGTTCCTACATTTTTAATCCATATAAAATCGAATCCAATCGATTTAGTATTTCATAAATCATTTTCATTTTAGACGGCACGATTTAGACTTCAATACTTTGTTTCGACTTCATTTTAAAAATTTAAATTTTTAAAATATTAAATTATTAAAAATAAATAAATAAGTTTAAGTAGATCAATATTGAATTTAAAATCAACATTGGATCAATGTTAAAGTTCAAATCAACACAATCCATTCGAATCTGCCACAAATGATTCACTTTAATTTCAAATGATTTATATATGATAAACGGTCGGCAGCGAATTGAATTTTTTCCAATCTGATTGGATTTGATTGGATGAAATTTTTCTCGTAATCTGATCAAACCCAACTTATGCTTAGTCCCAGTAATAATTAACCACTTTTGAATTATCATATAATTAATGGCATGGAGGAGTTGTTTCTATTTTTTCCATTAACCTTTGTTTTTCCAGACGGAAACCATGGCCAATTGTTAAACTCCCTCCGTACTTCACTAGCTTTAAACTTCCCGTCCAGCCAAATTATCGGCAAACCTGTGGCGACTGGCAACGGTGAGTTTTACCATGTACCACCACGAGGTTTCAGTAACCTATCTTATTACCTGAAACAGGCCCCGATTAAAGATGCGCAAATTGTGGACTCTTCGGCGAGGGGAAACAAGAACAAGGTTCCCGAGACGTTGAAAAGAATCGACAAGCCTTTTTTTTTTTTTTTTTTTTTTTTTTTTTGTAGAAATCGACAAGCTAGCCTTCTTCGTCTGTATACGAGCTACATAAATCCTATCATGCGACGTCTTCGTATGGGTGAAAGTTTCACGCATCCCATACCCCCCTCCTCACGGATGAGAGGGAACCACGCAATGCACCCAGTTTCCTAGAAACAGTCAGCGCACCGTTGTCCCCATCGAGCAATGTATGTGTCGATCTTTGTGAATCAAAATAGCAACGAGATGAGAGAAAGAGGAAGTGAATCAAAATGCTCCTGGAGTTGTTGGAGGGAGCAAGGTCAGGGTATGCTGCTGGCCTTCCACAAATAGCTGAGGAGAACAAAACCCTCCTCATCGATGTCACGGCGGCGGGATACACGGTGCTCCACATAGCAGCCAAGATGGGTCACGCGGAGCTCGCAAAGGCCATCTGCAGGCTGGAGATGGAGCCCCTGCTGTGACCAGACAAAACTCCAGAGGAGACACTCCGGTGCACTCCGCGGCCAGGGTCGGGCATCACGAGATCGTCACCTCCTTCGTCTCCACTCGAATCGTTGATGAACTTGGAGTGGAGCATCGCCGGCTCCCCGGGGTGTGGAATCGTGCCGGAAACACGGCCCTTGATGAGGCGGCTCAGAACGGCCACTTGGAGGTGGCCAAGTGATCATGTCCATGGATCCGACTTGGCGGGCGTGTCTCCGTTCAATGTGGCTACGGTGAATCGGGCGGGCGTGTCTCCGGAAAGGGAAAATTATGTGATAGACTCGTTCCATCAGAGGCAAAGTCAATAAGAAGTACACGCATCAGTGGGTCTTGTACCTAATAATTTCTCCACAGAAAGGGTCATCGAAACTTGCGCAGTTATTGCAACGGTCCCCGGCGGGCTCCCGCCGGGGACCAAACGGCACTGCATGCGGCAGTGCCCAGGAGCTAAGGTACAGGTACGCTGCTTTAAAATAAGTTTTAGATAATAATATTATAATTACCTAATTCTTTGTCCTACCACAGACATTAATGTCCTTTTTAATTATTTTGGGTAAATAGCACCGGCCTATACTCCCACGGAAGTTACGGCCATGGGCTCTGGATTTTTGGCAAAAACGTATTCTTTTGCTAATCTACCTCCCTCTATTGTTTCTAATTCATTATGAAATGACTCATAAGAATGCCAATCCAGAAAAATTCAAGTTTCTATGTGCTTTATGAAATTTTTAACATCAACGTTAATCACATATATAGTAATAATTGATTGGGGCTGCTATTGCAAACACACTGCAAATTTAGTATCCATTAATGTGAGATAGAGCTTTGCTATTTCTAGAAATGTCTTATCTTTATGTAAATCTGGTCCTCTGTTTAGTTTATTGATGAACTTTTCGCGATAATGGTTCAAATTTTGTCCAGAAATTCCAAAACCAAAACATTTCATCTAGATCCAACCTGAAAATGAGGTCAGCTTTAGATCTTGACCAAAACTAACCCGTGAAACTACATTTCTTCGACAGACAACTGTTTATGCTATTTTTTGCCATTTCCTCGGACATTTAAAGTTTCAAGATGCATTTTCACTGACTTGTTGTGGATGGGCATCGGGGCTTTGAGCCGAAAGTCCATACCGAAATAAGCAAGAGACTCTACTGCTTATTAGTATGATTCCTCTCTCCACGTGAGCACTTTTTGGGGCAAAACCGTGAGGGCGGAGTGTTGACCGAATCAAAGACCCGGCCCGTTCCAAAGCGACAATACTTCACGATTGGGTAGAAGAGCAGTAGGATGTCGAGATCTACTGCCTTAGTACGGAACCATCTCTTCTACCAATCGTGAAGTATTGTCCGCTTTGGAATGGGGCCCGGATCTTTGATCCGGTCAACACTCCGCTCCTCACGGTTTTGCCTCCAAAAGGCGCCTCACGTGGGAGAGGGGAAACTCGCACTAATAAGCAGTAGAGTCTCTTGCTTGTTTCCGGTATGGGACTTTCGGGCTCGAAGCCCCCGATGCCCATCCCACAACAGAGTCCCCCAGCAAGGGAGTCTACTGCGCAGGTAGGGGACGGGTTCCCACAAACGGCGCCAGGTGTCGAGATCTACTGCCCTTAGTACGAAACCATCTCCTCCACCCAATCGTGAAGTATTGTCTGCTTTGGAACGGGGCCCGGGCCTTTGACCTGGTCAACACCCCGCCCCTCACGGTTTTGCCCCCAAAAGGTGCCTCACGTGGGAGAGGGAGAACTTGCACTAATAAGCAGTAGAGTCTCTTGCTTGTTTTCGATATGGGACTTTTGGGCTCGAAGCCCCCGATGCCCATCCCATAACAAGACTAAACCTAGATATTGTGAGTTTTGAGAAGACAAGAACCATTGTAATGCTATATTCCACGGAGGTCTAGAAGAAAAGTAATTTTTCAGCATAAGTCTAGCTATCTTGGAGCTTAAATCTTGTGGACATATTTGTTATTGTATGCCAGATTGCCAACAAACACTAAAAAGATTATTTACAAATGCACACTAAACATGATATTTGAACACCGTTTTTTGCTAAACCAAGAAATTGTTTAAGTGCAAAACTGTTTAAGGAATACATCCAAAGTACCTAAGCAACATTTGATTACTTTTAGATAATGTTTGATTAATTTTTTGACTTGTTTGAGTTTTCTTTATTGCCTTATTTTGTGTAATTTTAGTTGATGGGTTTTTGGATTGCCTTATAATTTTCAATCAAAGTTGCAGAAACTAGAGTTAGAACTACTGAAGTTGCAGATGTCATCAAAACCAAAATTGACCGGTCGAAACCTAGATTTAGTATGCCGGCGTCGAGCTTTGCATGAAATGCTGGGATCAAGTCCGACTTATATATTTCTCCTTTTTTTTCCCTTTTTTTTTTAAAAAAAAAGGAAGTTTAAACTCTTTAACTGAAACAAAAGAAAGCCCAGCCTTCATTATGAACATTAGAGGTGAAACCACCATCAAATACGGTAAAGCTAGCTGACATTTATGGTATTGTCACTATGGGTTTTCTAAAATAATTTAATTCGAGAAGGAACAGATTTTTACCTTAAAAGACCGCCTATATATCTCTATCATTTGTCATTAGCCGATTCTGGAGTATGTTAGGTTTGTGACCTAATACAAAGTCGATTTTCTTTTATATTGCTTAATATGTAAGAAATTGAGCATCGGTATCATGACTCCTTTTATCCACTTCTTGATGTTCTAAAAACTAACTTGTCTATTCCAATACAAACTTTTAGCAAGCGCATACCATGTGATGTATTGATTCACTAAATTTTCTAGAGGGACAAGGCCTCAACCTTGAAAAGTGAATATAGCAGCGATGTCCGGACACTGAAGAAAGATGAAGATAGCGGCAACATGAAACCCAGCATCTCAGGTAAGCATACCTGGATGACAAACTTCTCCACATCATGATTGCAAGTGCAGTTGATAAAGAAAATGAAGACATGATAACAGCCATCATCTAAACAGAAGCACATCAATTCCATAAGAGATAAGGATAAAATCCATAGCACGAGGCTGAAGACTCCAATAGACTGTCCTGAAACCTACAGTTATTATCAACAGTGTGAAATCTAAATGCATAACAGTATAATGGTGTGAAGAAAGAGGATTATGTATTATTATCCCAGAAGATAACTCCCACGTCCAAAGTGAAACAGTGCGCAGATCCAATAGAATGAAATAAGAAACAGCAGCTTGAAACATATAGGCCTCTGTCCAGATAATAACAACAAGAGCAGAACAGGAACACGAACACCAACATATGAGCACCCAAACAGCAACAGCATAAATCTGAGTACCCTAACACCAAGAATAAAGCAGCTGTAGTAAAGATGGGCATCCAAACAGCTACAATATGGGAATGCAAAAAAGCAGCAGCAGCAGTAACAATAACCAATAAGCAATGCGAAACCCATGATCAACAGGCTGGCTAAGAAATAAAATCTTTCCATAAGCAACATGTAGTTAAGAATGATGCATTAAAGACACCACATAATTATCTGCCTGAAGTAGCTGTCTGCAATGAGAATCCAAATCAGAGACAGTGGAACAATAAAAGTCACCCTATAAAGCCATGGTAGCTAAGTAGTCAGCCACCTGATGAACTTCCCGATAATTAAATACGTGAAACAGTCACAGCAAGTCTAGCTTGCAACCAACCATGTAAATTTTTTAGCGAAGGAAGATGTATATGGTGATGCATAGAAGGATTAGTGAGCTTTCACCCATTCAATATAAAATAATAGGTACATTCAAGTTATGCACAGCAGCTTTCACCCCCAACCAAGCTGCAATTAACTCCACAAATGGAATTGAGGGAGAAGATAACAACTTATCACCTGCAATCAACAATCTGGCACAATGATCCCTGATCACAAGTAGCAGCTGATTTAGAAGAATGTACTGAAGCATCAAAGTTGATCCTAATTGCTCCCTAGAGAGAGGGTTGCCACGCAACCAAAGGAGATAAGAACAACTATCCCAGTAACTAGATGAATCTGATTTGTCGTTCGCATGTTCTGAAACAACCACATGGGACAAGGTCTAAGCTTTAGTAATTACCTGAGATATAGCATTAATCTGATTAGATATTCGATCATTGCGAACCTATCAGAGTAACCAGGTCACATATGCCGGCAAAGAGATGAGGTACCCGATACATGCCGCATGATAGCTGCCAAGCCTGGTATCAATATACTTGAAACTGTATTGATTGCGTGTACGGCATATATAGTTCAGTATTTTATTAGAAATTGACCTGTAGGTCCATGCTAATATATATATAAAGGCATCATTTGTTTTTTATTCGGTTGTTTATTTGTATATTTTAATTTTGATAAAGTTAAATGACAAACTTTCCCCGAACTTTCTGAGACAGCACCGGTGGGATTGGTACGTCGACATGAAATGTCCATATGTTAACTATACAGTCCCGGGATGGTGCTCGCCTTCAAATAGCCGAACCGCATCGCTTGCGCTTATCCTATATCGAGAGTGAGAGAGAGGAAGAGGAAGTGAATCAAAATGCTCCTTGAGTTGTTGCAGGCAGCAAGGTCAGGGAATGCTGCTCGCCTTCGACAAATAGTCGCGGGGTGCAACAGGACCCACCTCAACCAGGTCACGGAGGGGGGGAATACCGTGCTCCACATAGCAGCCAAGATGGGACATTTAGAGCTCGCAAAGGCCATCTGCAGCCTGGAGCCATTACTGTTAACCAGAAAGAACTTCAAAAGTGACACTCCGGTGCACTGCGCGGCCAGGGCCGGGCATCACAATATCCTCCACTACTTCGTCACCGCTCCATTCGCTTATGACCGACGTGGAGAGGAGCAAGAGTGGTTCCTCAGGGCGAGGAATCGCTTCGGAAACACGGCCCTTCACGAGGCGGCTCAGAACGGCCACCTCAAGGTGGCCCAAGTGATCATGTCCGTGGATTCATATTTGGAGGCTGAGGAGAATGAGGCGGGCGTGTCACCGCTCTACATGGCCGCGGAAAGGGGGTCATCGACGATTGTGCGGCTATTGCTTGAGTCCGACCGCTGCTCGTACCAAGGACCAAACGGGCAGACAGCGCTGCACGCGGCTGTGCTCAGGAGCTACGGTACTTTTAAATAAGATTTTAAATAATAATATAACAGTAGGTATTAATTAGTGTAGTTAGCTGAGTTATTGGGTATCTGACCCATATTCGATCCGGTTTCTGGCCTACTTGATCCCTTCAAAAGCGAAGTCTTCTCCTGCTCCATTTGAGAGCCGATATGGATGCTAATTCACTTGATTAAAGTCGAACTTCAATCTAAAATCCAACACTTGTTTTCTCTCTCTTCCTTTCTTTCTTTTTCTTTTCTTGTATCTCTCTATTTTGTACTCGTATCATGGGATTGGGTTGGGGAAAGTAAGGTGGATAGCCATGCGTGATGCTGCTATCTTGATCATAGGTGATTTGCTACTACTTTTTGAAAAAGCAATTTGATATTCTTCTATTTTTCTTTTCTTGAATAACAGATATTACAAAACTGATATTAGAAAAAGAGGCAGGCTTCATCAAAGTAGGAGACGCCACCAATAACAGCACACCTCTTCACTATGCGGCCTCCAGTGGTAATCGTAAAATGGTGCAGCTCCTACTTGAGAAAGACTCCTCAGCATCCTATCTACAGGACATAGAAGGTTTGGCACCCATTCATGTCGCAGCCAGCGCTGGCCATCCTAACGTAATAGCAGAGCTTGTGCAACGCCGTCCTGATTGCACGGAGTTGATAACCAACCAAGGAAGGAACTTCCTTCATGTTGCCATCGTGAACAAAAGATTACAAGTTGTCAAGTACGTTCTTGAATCAGGGATACTTGTAGACCTAAATGAGCCAGACAATGAAGGCAAAACACCCTTGCATTTAGCTGTCATCTCAAAGAACAGACAGATCGTCCAGATGTTATCATCCAATGGAACAGTAAACACCAGCATCATGAATTACGAGGGCCATACTCCTCTTGATCTTGCTTTCTTAACCATCAATTGGGAAATAGCTCTTAGAATGGTACACATAAATTTATTATACGTGGTTAGAATTTTTTTTTATCATACTTGGTATTGACTTTATTAGATTTGTTTGGTAGTCGTATTCTTTTTGGTGTTTTTTTTGAATTTCCCTTTGCCTTGTAGTGATATCATGCTAATGTGTTGTGGGATTTTGCAGTACAACATCATGACAGATTTGATAAATCATGGCTCACGGTTTACTCCACAACGGCTGGATCTCATTACAAATCACCTACAAAGAAACCAAGAAGGAGAAATTCACCGGTACAAGACATTAGCTAAGAATCTTGCAATAGTGGCGGTCCTCACTGCTACAGTCACCTTTGCTGCGGCATTTACTCTACCTGGAGGATACAAGAGCGATTCTAGCCCTAATGCAGGCAATGCCATATTAGCAAACAGAGCTGCATTCAAAGTATTTTTGGTCTCAGATAGCTTAGCTATGATCAGTTCCATTTCTGTGGCAATTATAGTACTCCTTCGCACAGGATCACTAGATCATGACATTCGTCTGTGCTCCCTTATCACTGCAATGATACTGATGTGTGCCGCGGTTGGAGGAATGCTTGTAGCATTTGCAACTGGTATATACGTTGCAGTTGCCTCTGACCACAAGTGGCTTGCTGTACTCATAGCTGTTATGATTTGCAGCGTTCCTCTTGTTGCTTGGATGACTGCTTATTGGCCTTCCAGTGATTTCTTAGGGTTGGTGAAGATGACAATAATCCAAGAAACGGACGTGACCGCTGATTTAGATTATAGGCGGTATAATAGGCAGATTGCCGATCGTCAAAGGCCTGGAGGCATTGCAGAGTTCCACACACCTTAAATTTTTAAATTATGTGTGCAATATGCTTGCTGAGTGCATTGGCTGCAAATGTACTAGAATAACATGAGCGAATAGGTACATTGGTAAGTTTGTAGCTAGAGATGGTACCGTAGCAGATTTAGCTGGATTCAAGGATTTACCCACATTGGCATGATGTGTATGTTGTTTTACCTTAAAAGTATATCCACCTTCATTAAAATTAAATATCCAAACATATTTGTTGACTAAATGAAATTAGAATGGTGAGAGTTGGAAGGGCAAACTTAACCAATTTCAATAAAACATTTCTTTTTTTTTAATCTACTAATCCCAAGCACATCTAAATAACATTTCCTATCCCATCAGCATCTAAACATGTGACGAGAATAACTAAAATCATTGCTTGCGTGCACCATGTTTTCCCTGGTATAAGATATGGTTATATAAAGTACATCCTAAGCATAAAGTACTGTTTATATATAAAATAAATATATTTCTATATAAAACAAATAAAATTCAATTCCGATTCCAAACATGACCTACATGAACCTGGGGTGCTCTTGGTTCATAATTAGAATTGGAATGGATTATAGTATGAATTAGCATGAGCTTAATCTTCGATGTATTTGGTTCGTGAAATCGGAATAGGAATTAGAATAGAATTTGAATATTAGGAAAGGGTTTGGACTGTATTTTGGGGATTAGGGTATTCCCATTTCTCCTTAAAATTAGAATGGAAAATGAGTCCCCTAACCAAATATAAGGAATGGTAGTTATCCATTTTTATTCCCATTCCAAAGTTCAACTTCCCCCAATCAAACATGCTTTTAATTAATTGGTTATGGATCATAACGTTATCAAATCAATAGTTATAAATTTAATGAATTTCTTGCATACAAACAATGAAAGTAGTCATGGTGGTAGATATCAGATGAGATTTCACATGTGAATGAATCTGAGATGGTTGTTTTTGATGAAAGTAGTCAAGTCGGCTATTTACCGTTGATCCACAAGAATTAGTTTACAATGGATACTCGGCTATTTACCATTGATCGGTAAATAGTTTACAATGAAAGTAGTCATGCCCAAGAAGATACTCAACCTCCGATTACTGTTGATCCATAATAATTTAATCTCTTGATTCAACAGATTCAAGCTCTAACTACTATGGTACAACAACTTCAGCATACCACTGAATAGTAGCAAGAAGCAACCCTTCAAGAAGTTCAATCTCACCACACCCAGCAAGCAATTTATCAAGATCTTCATCATGATCATCTTCTTGATCACATTGATCAATCTGGGGAAGCAAAATCTACTCCATATAGTAAGAAATCATACTAAAAAGAAGGTCTTGGATAGAAGATTCAAGATCTTGAGAAAAAATTGATGAAAATATAGCTCGGAGGCCATCCCCAAAGTGGAAGAAATTTCTATCCATGGTCTCCTTTTTCAAAAAATTCTTAGCGAATCGGTTCCTTTCTTGTTCAAGATGCCAGCGATGGAATCGTTTGATGGTTCTACTGCTCCTCTGGACCATCTCAAAGACTTCAGAGCTATTATGAGGCTACAAAAGGCATCTGACGTCCTACTTTATGTCACTTTCCCAATTACTCTCAAGAAATCTGCAAAAATTTGATTCTTTGGACTCCATCTAGGATCTATTTCCTCCCTAGAAGAGTTGATGAAACTACTCGTCATCTATTTTAATAATAATCAGATTCATTTGAAGAATATTAACAGTCTTTTTACTGTTAAACAGCGGGAGGATTAGTCTCTTCGAGAATATGTAGCGTGCTTTAATGCCGCTATGTTGGAAGTAAAAAACTTCAATGAGTCTGTCACGATGGCTGCTTTGAAGTAAGGACTCCACAGCAATCGACTGATTTTTTCTCTCGATAAGAACTATCCAGATAATTATGAGTAAATATTAATTCAGGTCCAAAAGTATGCTTAAGCTAAAGAAGAGGAGAGCATACTTTGCCAGGTGAAGAAAAAAAAGGATGGAAAAAAGCGGCCCTGAAAAAAGACCACAGAAACCAACAGGGAGCAATTCTGATCGATCTCAAAAAAATTTGAGGTCTGGAAGTCCACCTCGATAATTCAATACCTACACTTTACTATCTGCTCCTCGAGATTAAATATTGATAAAGATCGAGGATCAAAGATATCTTTGCCGATCTAATCCTATGAAGGTCCCCCCAACGAAAAGAAATAAGAGAAAGTATCGTCACTTCTATCGAGATCATGACTATTATACTGAAGAGTACTGATAACTTAAAGATGAAATTAAGTTACTAATCCACCAAGGTCATCTTGATAGGTATGTTCGGGATCAAGTAAATCAAGTTGCAGAACAACGACAAAAGCTCGACAATAAAAATGAGCTCAATAAGCTTACTGTTAGGCTCATTAATATGATCTCAGATCTCAATGGAACTTGAGGGGCAGTTGAAATAGCTGAAGGTCCTCCAAAGTAGCACCATACGAACAATACAATTTTATTTTCTGATGATAATGTTAGAAGAGTCCAAACTCCTCACAATGACGTTATTGTTATCTCTATGATAATAGCAAAATATAATTTAAAAAAAATATTAGTTGATAGTGGAAGTTCCATTGACATATTTTTTATGATGTATTTTCAAAAATGAATATGCTGGATCAGCTAAAACAAATCAGTGCTCTCCTAGTCAGATTCTTTGAAGATTCTGTAACTGTAGAGGGAGAGATCACCTTGCCTGTCACTACGGAGAAAGTATCTTGTCAATCAACTGTAAGGCTTATCTTTCTAGTTGTCAAAATACTATCAGTTTATAATACTATTCTTGGCCGACCTGGACTCGATGCCCTCAAGGCTGTGGTTTTTACTTATCATTTGTGAGTTTGGTTCCCAACCAAAAATGGAGTCAGAGAGATACTGGGATATCAAATGCTTGCTAAGTAATACTTTTTGATAGCCACAAAGATGAAAAAATTCATAAAAGCTTTGTCAATTGAAGAACCTAATAAAAGGATAAAACTAAGATAAGTAAAAATTGAGAAGAACCAGTCAAACAGCTTGTTACTATTTTTTTGGGTGAGGATTCGGAGAAGTTTGTTCAAATCAAATCTCAACTAAAATCTAACCTAAAAGAAAATTTGATATTTTTTCTTCAAGCAAATGCTGACATCTTTGCCTGATCAACATCTGACATATCGGAAATTTCTGCCCATATCATTGTATATTAATTGAATATTGATTCAAAGTATAAACCAGTGCAACAAAAGAAAAAAAGCTTCATTTCGAAAATAAAAAGCAATAGATGAGGAAGTTGATATGCTTCTGAAAGCTAAGTTCATTAGAGAAGCACAATATCTGAAGTGGATTGCAAATGTTATCTGGTCAAAAAGATGAATGAAAAATGGAGGATTTGTATTGATTATATTGATCTCAATAAAGTTTGTTCGAAAGATAGCTTTTTTCTTTCAAAAATCAACCAACTTGTTGATGCTATTTCGAGACACAAATTATTGAGTTTCATAGATACTTTTTCTTGCTGTAATTAGATCAAAATGATACTTGAGGATGAAGAAAATATAGCCTTTGTTATTGAAAGAGATTTGTATAGTTATAAACTGATATCTTTTGGTCTTAAAAATACAGATACCACATACCAACGCTTGATCAAAAGGATCTTCAAGCAACAAATCGGCCACAATATGAAAGTTTATGTTGATGATATGTTAGTAAAAGTACTAAGTCAAATCGACACATTACTGATCTAGAAGAAGTTTTCATAGAATTATGTAAATATCAAATGAAGCTCAACCCCATAAATGTGCTTTTGGAGTAACATCAAAAAAAATTTTAAGTTTAATTTTTTATACCTCAAAGAGAAATTGAAACTAATTCGGAGAAGATCCGAGTGCTACTCAAGATGAAACATTCGAATACAATAAAGGAGGTACAATGGCTTACCGAATGAATAGTATCGCTCAATCGATTCATATTTAGATCGGCTGAGAAATTTTTTTTTCTTTAAAATCCTAAGGCAAATCAAAGATTTTGATTGATCGGATGAATGCCGAACCACCTTCAACAACCCTAAAAAATACCTCGGTACAGCTCCATTACTATCAAAGCCAACTGAAGGTGAGTAATTATTCATGTATTTATCTATTTCAACTAACGCTATTAGCTTGATTTTAATCTGAGATGATATAGAAATACATAAATTAATCTACTATACTAGCAAGTTACTTAGAGATGCTGAAATTTGATATTCTTAAATTGAAAAGATGATTTATGCTCTCATTACATCGGCAAGACAACTTCGATCTTATTTTCAAGCTCATTTTGTTATTGTTTAACCGATTAGCCTTTGAAGTCAGTCTTATAGCGACTTGATACTTCAAGTCCGGTAGCCAAGTGGGCTATCAAAATTAAGCGAATTTGATATTCATTATCGATCTCGATCTTCATTGAAAGCTTAAACATTAGCTGATTTTATTATGAAATGTTCTATTTTCGATGAAGAACTGATCTCAAAAAGCCCAAGCGATATTAAAAAGACTCTTACTAGGTGCTACATATTGATGGAGTATCAAATTCAAAAAAAAATAGAGTTGGTTTGATTCTGACCAGTCCAAAGGGTGATATCATCGAGCATGCTTTAAGATTCAATTTTGACACTTCAAATAATGGGATAGAATATGAAGCACTCATTGCAGAACTCAAAATTACTAAAGAGCTTAATGTCAAAAAACTCAGTCTTTATCAATTCTCAACTTATCATCGGACAGGTACAAGATCAATTTAAAGCTAAAAATTCTATAATATTTTAATATTTGCAAAATATAAAAGAATTATCAAAAAATTAGAAGACCTAAAATCATATAAATATCGAGATCAGAGAATGTCCGAGCTAATGCTCTGTCATATTTGACCACATCGAGTTTTTTCGAACTCAACCAAAAAGTTCTTATTGATGTTCTTGAAAGACCTAGTATTGAAGTTTTGTCAGTTATCCAAATTGAACATGAACCAAATTAGATTGATCCATTAATGGATTATATTACTAAGAAAACTATGTCGACTAATCTAATTGAAGCAAAAAGAATTGAAAGACAAGCTCCACGGTACGTCATTCAAGACAATCGCTTATACAAAAGATCATATTTATTTCTATTACTTCGATGCTTATGATCATCGAAAGATGAATATACTCTTCGAGAAATTCATGAAGAATCTATGGCAACCACTTGAGGGATAGGTCATTGGCTTACAAAGTGATTCACCAAGATTATTATTGGCCCACTATCTAAAAAGATGTAGCCAACATTGTTAATAAATGTGATCAGTGTCAAAGGTATGCCAATATTCAACATCAGTTTGCAGTCGAACTCATTTCTATTGCAGCACCTTGGCCTCTTGCTATATGGAGAATGCATATTCTAGGATCTTTCCTAATAGCTATAGGATAAAAAAAATTCTTGGTTATGACTATTGATTATTTCATCAAGTGGATAGAAACTGAATCTCTGACACAAATCATCGAGAAAAAGATGCAAAACTTCATTTGGAAGTCAATTATTTACCATTTTGATTTACTTCAGATCATAATCACTAATAATGGACGGCAATTTGACAATCAAAAGTTTAAAAAATTTTATTGTGAGCTTCACATAGATCATAAGCTTACATTAGTAGGACATCTATAATCAAATGAAGAAGCTGAAGTTACTAATAGAACTATCTTTAAGATTTAAAGATAAGACTCACTGAGACAAAAGATCTTTGAGTAGAAAAACTTTATAATATTCTCTGAGAATACAGAACTACACCTCGAAGGCCAACTGGATAAACACCTTTTAAGCTCACTTTTGGAGTAAAAGCTGTAATATCAATGGAGATCAGCCTACTAATGATCAGAACAGAAAATTTTTATGAAGAAAATAATTCAGATTGGATGAAGACCGATGTAGATCTATTTGATGAAAGTAGAAAGAGTTCAAATTTGTATGACAACTGATATCTCACGATATTGTCGTTAGGACACTGTGATTATCAGTTTAAATTTAATTTTTAAAAAAATAAAAATATATAGAAAGTAGTGAGTTGGATCAATTTCACAGAGAAGACAGTGCTGATTTAAAAATTTTAATTTTATATAAAAAAAATCAAAAAAAATAATTAAAATCAAAAAATAGAATTTAAAAGTACAAAAAAAAATTGATACTAAGATCTACTATCTAGATCTTGACTTCTACTTGCAATAAAAATAAAGAATAGAAATTTAAAGAGCGTAAAAATAATTTTACATTAATTAAAAATAAATTTCAGTTACAAAGAATTTAAAAGAATAAGTAAATAAAATAAAATAAACTATAACAGAAATTTAAAAGAACAAGTAAATAAAATAAAAATTGTAACAAAGATTGAAAGTCAATTAGCGCAGCCTCATTAAAAAGATGGTTGATGACCTCTCCTTCTTCCTTCAAACTCCTTAGAATATACTGACTTCTTCTTCTTTTTCTCTTTGTATCTGATCTTCGAGATAGTGTAAGCATGGAGATGGTATAAAATAAATTTTCTTCTAAGCACCTCTTTCTTAAAAGCATTCCCGCAACTTAAAGCTTGCTTGCTACTTTTTTTTGTATCTCTCCCTCTCTTGAATGATTTTGGATCTTTTTTATAACTTTCACAGACCCCTAACTCCTGGCCGTATTCTATTTCAGATCAATTGAAGATCGATGTAAATCTATTTGATGAAACTAGAAAGAGTTCGAATTCGTATGGCAACTGATATCTCACGATGTTATCATTAGATACGTGATTATCAATTTAAATAAGATTTAAAAAAAATAAAAATATATAGAAAATAGTGAATTGAATCGATTCCACAAGAAGACAGTACTGATTTAAAATTTTGATTTTATTAAAAAAATTAAAAAAATAATTAAAATCAAAAAATAAAATTTAAAAGTACAAAAAAAATTTTGGTACTAAGATCTATTATCTAGATCTTGACTTCTACTTACAATAAAAATAAAGAATAAAATTTAAAGAGTATAAAAATAATTTTACATTAATTAAAAATAAAATTCAGTTACAAAGAATTTAAAAGAATAAGTAAATAAATAAAATAAACCGTAACAAAAATTTAAAAAAATAAATAAATAAAATAAAAACTGTAACAAAGATTGAAATCAATTAGTGAGCCTCATCAGAAAATGGTTGATGATCTCTCATTCTTTCTTCAAACTCCTTAAAACATACTGAATTCTTTTTCTTCTTCCTTTTATATCTGATCTTCGAGATAGTGTAAGCACGAGAAGTACCTCTTTCTTGGAAGCTTTTCCGCAACTCAAATCTTCTTACTGTTTTTCTTGTGCTCTTTTTTTTTCTTGAATAATTTTTCTATTCTTCTTGAAATCTTTTTATAACTTTCACGGACCCTAACTCCTGGCCGTATTCTACTTCCTTGCTTCCCACGAATTTTTTTTTTTTTTTTTTTTTAAGATTTAAAATCATAGCCGCTTGTTTCCGCATTGTTTCCGTGTCTCGCTCGCTGTTTCGTCATGCTCTCAGGCCAGAACTGGCTGGAACCCGCTTGTTTGGGTCAACCAGGACCGCTATCTGCTATGAGCTCCCACGCCCGAACCAAGCCGCGCGTCACTTTCAAATTGCGTCCAAACCTCCGCTCAGACCCACACCACGTGAAAACCAGTGCAAGCCCATGACGGCGCCCGCATCTTGGATCCCATGCACCAATGCGCCCGCCACGTACCCAGCCACGTAGCCAGCTCCACTCCAATTGCCTTCCATTTTAAATCAGCTTACATGCCCAGCACCTTCTTCACTTTTTTTATGCATTAAATATACATGATCCATTATTTTTAACGCTTATACCATATGTTTTTTTTTTTTATTCATTAAATTTCCACCATGCATATGTATATCTTCGAATATTGGTAGATTTGAATTTAGACTCGAACTTCATCTAATATTATGTTGAAGAAACCGTTGCTTATTGATTTATAATTAAATTTTTTTGGCTCATATCCTCCGAGCAAAGAAAGTTTTTAGAGTTAGATACCTTTTAACTTAGAGTTTCAAATTTTATCCAGTAATTTTCAAAAAAGACCATTGATGTTCGTAGAGCATGATGAGGTATGCCATTAGGGTATTAGTGCTAATCAATGTGGAGTTAAGTGAAGAATATTAAATTTTTTTGAACTTTTTTAAATTATCCCCTACTTTTATCTCTAAATCATATAACTTTCATATAGGTAAGTATATTGTTACTTCCATCCTTCATTTATTATAAAAATATCTTCACATTGCTCCTTTTTTATGCGAACCATAATGCTTACTTAGGCGAAAGGATCCGTTACTCGATGGGAGGTCAATGTTTAGACTTTGCTCTTCTTCTTCTTTTTAACGTTGTATTATTATTGCGTGTCTTAACCCCTTAAGCTTTCTGTCTAATCCATGTAGCGAGTTTTCAGCCAATAACTTCCGAACCAAATAGCTTTAGAGTACTAAGTATAAAATACCCCTCGGACTTACTTGCTCGAATCAAACAGACTATGAGTTAAGGCTAGCTTTATAACAAAGCTTCTTTATCCTTCATATCTTTTGACGTAAAACTCAATGTTTGCTTAGACAAAGAGGTCCGATTACTCCGCATGAAGTTCTTAAAAATTTTTTTATTTTGTATGAAAAAATATATAGTTATCCTACACAAGCTCATAGGAAGTAAATTCTTCTTTGATGCTGGTAGAAGGAATTAGAAGTGCTCACAAGAAAAATATTTATGTTCAAAACTTAACCCTTTATTCGATTTTCATAATATTTGATCCCTCGGTATCTCACAAACTTTGTGATCTATGCATTAATTTTTTTTTAAAAAAAATATTTGATTCAACTCAATTTTTAAGCATAATCGAATGTCTAAATGCTAAATACTAACTTATTCAAGAATTTTTTAAAAAAATTATTATTCTCTCCTCCAACTTAATCGACACCGTCCTCAATTGAGTAGAAAAAAAAGTATGACAGACAAAGAAGAAGAAAAGGAGAGATGTCACCTGACTCAGATATATATTTGGTTCAGCCTGGTCTTCATGATTTCACTCGATATTTTTTTCAAAATTGATTTTTCCTCCAACTTAATCCTAAACTCAAAAGGAAAATAAGCTAAAAATAAAAAAGAGATTCAAATGTAAAAGCTGGGTTGCCTCCCAATAAGTACTAAATTTACTGTCTTTAGTCAGACACAATGAAGATTCTCTCATCCACCTAGGATCAAATACTGGATTGAAAAATTTTAGTAATCTTTCAAGTAGGGCATTCTTGTTGGGAATTATGTCTCAAAGCCAATCGTCAGCCTGTTAACGGTTGTACTTATCATTATAATTATATATAAATTATTGAATTAATAAATATTATTTAATTTTTTTATCATTGTGTACATCTCATTTTGAACTTTTGTTATGTAATGAAATCTTTAGGACTATTTGATTCGATATAGAAGGATATATCATTTAGTCCTTAAACCTTAAGTTCATGACCAAATGATACACTATTATTAGGACGATAGCTATATCAAGTATAGTCGTTGTGTGCCATATACGTTGGTTGTCCTCTTAATCAAGGAGTGTGGAGACACTGGCATAGCATGCAAGTGAGATATAAGAGTACATCTCACTGAACGTGACCAATTGCTGAGCACTCTACTATCAAAAGTAGCTCGCGAAGGATATGAGTATAAGTGTCCCTCCGACTTGAGATCACCACGGTGACTTGCAAGCAACTCACTATGCTTTGATGCCAGACTACCTGAATTTTTAATTCAGTGATGAAAGATTTTTAGGTATAGTCAAGTACTTGCGAAGTCAGTGTGTGAGTCAAGATCGAATTGACCCCTCCGAATAAGTAGGAGTTAATGTATCAGTATGTTTCAATTCAGTAAAATCTTGTCTAGGGTAATTCATGTGATGGATTTTAAAAATTAAAATACAATATGGATGACCATATCAGGATTGGCAATTAAACCCTAGGTCACCTTGAGCATTTGGATCAAAGAGATGAATTATACAGTAACCATATGCCAATAGGTTCTTGAATAATGTTTTGCAATCTTTCGACCTATCTGGACGTCAGGTATCATTGCTAGATGATCAATTTGATTGGTATAGGAAGATTATTTCCATACTACTGGCTCAGATTCGAACCTATAGGATCATACTCAAAAGAAGTTTTTGACTGATCATATGGCTAATCAACGATTAAGAATCGTTCTAGGATAAAACAGTCAATTCGATTGATGATTAACCCTATGCAAAAGTTGTAATAAATTAATTCGCTAATTATTGATGAATTATGAAAGGATTGATTAGTAATTAGATCACTAATTAACTCAATTTGATTGAGCATTGAGGTTTGGATCAAATCTAATTGAATTGGATTCAATTTGGCTTGACCCGATTAGGTTATGAGATAACCTAATCGCTAAGGGTGTTCGATTCCTGATATGATCAAGATTTGAACTCGATTAATTTTTGATTTGATTAAGATTTGATCAAAGCTATTTGTTACCTAATTAGATTATATTTAATGGTCCAATTAGGTTTAACCTAATTTGATTGGATTAAAAATCTAATTGGATGAGAA
This sequence comes from Elaeis guineensis, assembly GCF_000442705.2. Lineage (NCBI taxonomy): Eukaryota > Viridiplantae > Streptophyta > Magnoliopsida > Arecales > Arecaceae > Elaeis > Elaeis guineensis. Next base: position 76,748,906 of record NC_025994.2, read on the forward strand.
AAATAATTTGAATTCGAATCCCTTGCACCTCCTTTATCTGTGCCCTCTTATTCTTCATATGAAAAATATTTTATGTAATTTTTTTTCTCATGCCTAGAAGCCTTTCTCACATCCACATCTGAGTCCTTTTGAATTAAAAATTGATTGATTTAAATTTAAGTTCAAATTGATTTGAATTTGAATGAAAATCTAGAGTCCAAATTAAATTGAACTCTCCTCTTCACGCCACCATATTTCTCCATGCATAAAGTATTTTTGTGTGAGATTTTTATACCATTCTAATATTACTAGACCCCTCTCTGAGTTCATAAGATAAGGATAAAGTTTGGTTCAAAATTTAATTCAAATTTGATTTGAATTGGTGATAAGGATCAATCAATACTTGAATTTGAACCGAAACTACCTTATTCTTATCTTTATCTTTCATGGGACACCAACCTTAAAAGGGGATCAATTTTGTGCGAAATAAAAAGTGATTTTTGACATGAGAAACTTGAGAGAGGGGACGTAAAAAGTGAGAGTGGGTTGGGCTTCCGTGCGTGAGAAACAGAGAAAGTGTCTTCCTCTCCGGCGTGAGCTGTGGGTTCTAGGGTTTCATCTCTAGATTTTGTGAGAAGAAAAATACAAGAGTGAGTCTTGTCCAATCTTTCACGCTACCACTTCCTTGTAAAGCTTCATCTTCTAATTTAAAGTAGTTTGGTAGATCCGAAGAAAGGAGCTTGGATCAGCCATCCAGAGCCTTTGATGCAAGCTAACACTCCCGTAAAGGAAGATCCGATCAGAGCTTCGAGTGGACGACCTGTGCGGTTACTCGACATCAGTGAGAGCTTTGTACTATGCTTACCAATAGTGGAGATCATCGACCCATGAAAAGATAATGAGTTCGAAATTCTACCAACATAATCTAAAAGTTAAATCAGATTCAGGGCATCGATGTGATCGACGCAGTTTTTTATTTTTTATCAAATTTTATATATAATTTTTTATATCATAAATTCTTAATGATAGTTTAAATCTGATCTAAGATATATTTAGAATATTAAAATATTTAATTTTTTATTATTTCACTGTAAAATTTTAAAAATACATACTTTGAACTACCTATTTTTCCTTCAGATGGTATCAGAGCAAGATTTTTATGACATGAATTTTTTGCATATAATCTGATTTTAATTATTTAGATTAGATCTAAATAGTTAATTTTAAATCTGAGTAGTATAGTAATTTGATTGAATAGATCTTCATAGCCGACCAGTCATAGGAGAAATCAGAATTTCACTATCCTATTTACCCATTCGATGGGATCTCTTATGGTGTGTAGAGATACTGCACGATCTTTTTCATGATGATAAACAATGAAAAAAATTTAAAATTTTATTTTAGATATGAAATAATGTATATTAGATCTAAAATTAGAATCTTGATCATTAGATGATTGATTGTAAAAATATTTTATAAAATTAAAAACTATTTTCAAACATCGAACCCAAATCCATATCAGTCTAAAACTTAATTAAGAATTAAGCAATATAGATTTGAGAATCAAAGATCTAAGGCATTAATTTCATAACTCATGGGTTAATGGGTTAGCTCGAGTCAAATCCATTTAACTGAGTTAGACCTAGGGTTAGAAATCATTGATAATTGATCATATTAGTAATTGATCAAATCTAATTAAAAGTTAATTTTGATTAATCAATTTTTTTTCTTGATCAATTTCAATAGATGTAGTTGGTCAAGTCCATATCTTTGATTAGACCAATATAGACTTTGATCGTAGCTCTGTGGTCGAATCCAAGTCTATAAGTTGATTAAATTAGAAATGACTAACCAGTTGGTGTCTTAGGTAACTTTGGTAGCTTTGATCGATGGTCATTAATTGGGAGCTACTCACATAGATGGAGTCTATATCGAATTAATGGCATATTCCTCTCATCAATCTTATTTATCTAGCCAACATGGTGAATCATGTTTTGATTAGATCACTTAATGATTGGAGTTGACCTATGCTAACTAAGAAATCAATGTGACTGATTTAGGTGCCCCTAGTTCGACTTGTCTTGAGTCCTTTCATGACTTGGTGAAGACAGTAGGAGGATTTATGACTGATTGACTGGATCAGCTTTTATCTAATCTTCTTTAATCTGACTTGATGAAGTCAGTGGGAGGATTAAAATTAACTGATCAAGTCTTTTTTATTTTTCAATTCAACTAATTAAATTCTCTAAAATTATTAGGTCCCTAAAAATGAAATAGTTATGACAATAACTAGATCATAGCCTTCCATTAAGTTGGATGATAATGAGTCCAACGGTTTAGATGATCATTGGAGGCACCACATATCTGGTACTCATCTGACTGTCGAATTATCATTCATAATATATTATTTTAGTTGTGTCTTTCTAATGATGGTCAAGTTGGTCAAGCTACACTCGGACCTGGTCACTCGTTTGTTAGATACACTAAATTCTAGCATGTTAATGGTTGATCTAACCAGAACTTTTAGTGAAGGCACCATACGCCTGCTGAAGAGGTGTTTGGGATAAAATTGAATACTAAAAATTATTTGATAAAATAATTGGTTAAGAACCTATCCATAGGTATACAAGAGTTGGCCGAGCCACACTCGACCCATGTGCAATCCATGTGGATTCTAGTACCCACTAAGAAATTAGTGTAATTCTTCAAATTGAAAATAGAGGCTATCAATTCGAATAAAATAGTAGAAAAATCTTTAGACTAAAATTCATGTCTTTAGCCTTAATCAATTTATATACTAATTAGGTTCTGATTTTTTTTTGCAGTTATGGCCACCACCTTAATGCTCCGATCATTATTAGATAGTGATAAATTGATGGGACCAAATTTTGATAGCTGGTATCGAAAGTTCAAAATTATCTTGAAGCATGAGCAGATCTTGTATATGTTAACTGATCCGACATCCGAAGAGACAGCTCCAAATGTACATAGCTCGATCAAAGACACTTATCAGAAGTGGCTCAATAATTGGACTATGGTTCATTGTATTATGCTGACGGTGATGAATGATGAGTTTAGCCATCGTTTCGAGAATGCTCAGCCACAGGATATGTTGTAAATATTGAACAAGTCTTTTGGCACACCCGATGATGTTGAGAGTACAAGACTAGTTGTGCCATCTTCAATGCTCGAATGAAGAAAGGAGCATCAGTCACTGATCATATATTGTATATGATCGAGATGATTGAGTGCCTAAGCAAGCTCGACTTTTTTCTGTATGAGCAGTTGGAGAAAGATACTATTCTGAACTCTCTGCCTAAGTTCTACCTCCCTTTTCTTACTCATTTTTGAATGATAAAGCCTGTAGTTGACTATCACGATTTGCTGGGATTGCTGCAAAACTTTGAGAAGGATCACTAGCTCCAAAAAGAGTCGATGAATATTGTGGGAGAGTCTTCTTCTGGATGTCGATCCTTTAAAAAGAAAAGAAGAACAAGAAGAACAAAAAAAGAGTGCAAAGTGCTAGGGCACCCAAGCCCAGTCAGACCAAAAAACCCAAGTCTGACCAGAGTCAGGCGAAATGCTTCTCCTACAAGAAGTAGTGGCACTGAAAAAAAAATTGTCCTCAATACATTACCTCCTTGGATCCGAACAGGCCGAGAAAGAAGCAACTGGATAAGATAATTATATAATAACACCTTATAATTTCTTAATTTGTGGTTCTACTACCTGGGTATTAGATACCAGAAGTCCTTTTAATATTTGTAATTCGCTGTAGGGTCTACAGGTCAATAGGAGATTTGAAGAAGGCGAAAGGTTCCTTAATGTTGGAGATGGAAGATCGGTTCCAGTTCTAGCATTAGGGACTATTAAGCTTGTATTCAAGTCTAATGTAATTGTTCTAAGTAAATATCACTTTTATTTTTTTTTTTATTGAATATTATTTCTGTAGGCCTTTTGACCATGTACAGTTATGAAATTTTAATAAAAAAATAATTTTAATATCATTATAAATAGTGTTAATGTGATGAATAGACAGCTGAACAATGGTATTTACATATTGTCTCAATCTGTTAGTGTAATATACATGTCCAACAAATATCCTAAAATTAGTGATGTCTCCGATATCTACCTTTGGCATTGTAAGTTAGGTCATATTAATAAGAATAGAATAAACAGGTTGACACAAGAAGAAATCTTTGAAGTCAGTGATAATGAATCACTCCCAACTTGTGAGTCCTGTCTTCTTGAAGAAAGAACCAAATCACCTTTTACTGAAAAAGGTGAGCGAGCCAGTGAAATTCTAGGTCTGATACATACTGATATATGTGGATCAATGAATACTAGTGCCAGAGGTAGATATTATAATTTTATTATATTTATAGATGACCTATTGAGGTATGGGCACATCTACTTAATAACACATAAGTTAGAATCATTTGAAATGTTCAAACGATTCCGTAATAAAGTAGAGAAACAAACTGAAAAGAGTATTAAAATTTTTTGATCCGATCGAGGAGGAGAATACTTCTCTAGTGAGTTTCTAACATACGTAGAAGTGAATAAAATTCTCTCACAATGGATCCCTCTTGGAACACCACAGCATAATGGTATATCAGAAAGAAGAAATTGAACCCTATTAGACATGGTTCAGTCCATGATGAGCTTTGCAAGTCTGTTGATTTTTTTTTGGGGATACGCACTCGAGTTGGCTTGTTATATTTTAAATAAAATTTTGAGTAAGTCTGTAAGTAAAACACTACATGAGATGTGGACAGGACGTAAGCCATCACTCTCTCACCTTAGAGTTTGGAGATGTCCGGCTTATGTCAAATATTTGAAAATTGACAAGCTTAGACCTAGGTCTAACAAATATCTATTTGTAGGGTATCCAAAAGAGATCAAGGATATTACTTCTATCTTGCTGACGAACAGAAGGTGTTCGTCAGCAATAAGATAGTCTTTTTAGAAAAGAAGTTCCTTGGTGAAGAAACTGAAGCCTTAAAGATTGAATTTGATGAAGTTCGATCGGTAGAAGAACCGACACAATCTAGTAAATCCATAGAGTCAGACTTGATTAGATTAAATCTGAAACTTTTTGTAGAAACATCTTTAAGGAGATCCAGTAGAGTACCTCATCAACCGAATAGATACTTCGATTTCTTAGTCCAAGAGGAGGATCCAATTGAACTTGATGAAAACAATGAGGATCTGATCACCTATATGGATGCGATGCAGAGGTCTGACTTCGATAAGTGGCTGAAAGCTATGAAATCCAAAATAGAGTCCATAAAAATCAACAATATATGGATATTGGTTGACCCACCTGAAGGAGTAAAATTCATAGGGTGTAAATAGATCTTCAAAAAGAAGAAGGGTGCAGACGGAAAGGTAGAGACCTATAAAGTCCGTCTGGTTGCCAAGGGTTACCGTCAGTATTATGGTATTGACTATGACGATATATTTTCTCTTGTGGTAATGCTCAAGTCTATTTGGATTATGCTTGCAATAGCAGCACATCTGGACTATGAAATCTGACAAATAGATGTGAAAATAGCCTTCTTAAATGAAGAGCTAGAAGAAAAGGTGTATATGATACAACCTAAAGTTTTATATCCACAGATGAGTCTAAGGTGTGTAAACTTCAAAGGTCCATCTATGGACTTAAGCAGCATCTCAGAGTTGGAACATGCATTTTGATAAAGTGATTAGAACATATGGCTTCATTAAGAATGGAGAGGAACCATGCATATACAAATGATTTAATAACTCTATGGTAGTATTTCTTGTTTTGTATGTCGATGATATTCTCTTAATCGAAAATGACATCCCTATATTATAGAGAATAAAAATTTGGTTGTCATCATAGTTCTCCATTAAAGACTTGGGAGAAGCATCCTTCATCCTTGAGATGAAGATCTATAAAGATATATCTAAAAGGTTGCTTGGATTATCCCAATCGACGTACATTGATACTGTGTTGAAAAGGTTCAGCATAGAGAATTTCAAGAAAGGCCGATAGGACAAAGAATTTTTCTCTCGAAGAGTGATTATCTGACAACTCCTCAAGAGAGAGAGAGTGTATGAGTAGAATTTTATATGCTTCGATAGTAAGATCTATTATATACGTCATATGTATGCGATCGAACGTGGCATACTCATTTGGAATAGTGAGCAGATACCAGTCTGATCCAGGTGAGAATTACTGGAAGATCGTAAAGACTATTCTTAAGTATTTGAGAAATACTAAGGATCAATGGCTTATCTATGGAGAATCCGATTTAAAACTTGTGGGGTTTACAGACTTCAATTTTCAGTTAGATCATGATGACAGCAAGAGTGTGTCGAAATATATTTATACCCTGAATGATGGAGCAATCTGCTAAAAAAATTTCAAGAAGCACATTATGGCCGACTTTACTTATGAGGCAGAATATATCGTGATATCTGATGCTGTGAAGGAAGCTGTGTGGTTACGAAAGTTCATCAACGAGCTTGGAAAGGCATCCTTCCTTGATGGCCCCATCTTGTTGTACTATGATAGTACTGGTGCCATTGCTTAAGCGAAGGAACCGAAGTCACATCAGCAGACCAAGCACATTCTGCACCACTATCATCTGGTCCGAGAGATCGTGGATCGAGGTGATGTCGAGCTTCAGAAGATCGACAAAAAGGAGAACCTAGCCAATCTATTTACTAAAGCCCTCAATGTCAAGAAATTCGAAGACTACAAATCAAAGATGGGTATACGATACTGTACCGATTAGCTTTAGTCCAAGTGGAAGTTGTTGGAAATTGTGTCTCAAAGTCAATCGTCAGTCTGTTGATGGTTGTGCTTATCATTGTAATTGTATATGAATTATTGAATTAATAAATATTATTTAGTTTTCTCATCGCTATGTACATCTCATTTTGAACTCATGTTATATGATGAAGTCGTTAAAACTATTTGATTCAATATAGGAGGATATATCGTTTAATCCTTAAATCTTAAGTTTATAACCAAATGATATACTATTATTAAAACGATAGCTATATCAAGTATAGATCATTATGTGCCATGTACGTTGGTTGTCTTCTTAACCAAAGAGTGTAGAGATATTGGTATGGCATGCAAGTGAGACGTAGGAGTACATCTCACTGAACGTGACCAATTATTGAGCACCCTACTGTCAAGAATAGCTCGTGAAGAATATGGGTATAAGTATCCCTCCAATCTGAGATCACCATGATGACTTGCAAGCAACTCACTATGCTTTGGTATCGGACCGTCTGAATTTTTAATTCAGTGATGAAAAATTTTTGGGCATAGTCAAGTACTTGCGAAGTCGATGTGTGAGTCAAGATCGAATTGACCCCTCCGAATAAGTAGGAGTTAATGTATCAGTGTGTTTCAATTCAGTAAAACCTTGATCGGGATAATCCATATGATGGATTTTGAAAATTCAAATATAATGTGAATGACCATATCAGGGTTGGCAGTTAAACCCTAGGTCACCTTGAGCATTTAGGTCAAAGGGATGAATTATACGGTACCATATGCCAATAGGTTCTTAAATAATACTTTGCAATCTTTCGACCTATCCGAACGTTGGGTATCATTGCTAAATGATCACTTTGATTGGTATAAAAAGATTATTTTCATACTACCAACTTAGGTTTGAACCTATGGGGTCACACTCAAAAGAAGTTTTTGACTGATCATATGGCTGATCAACGATTAAGAATCATTCTAGGATAAAACAGTCAATTCGATTGATGATTAATCCTATGCAAAAGTTATAATAAATCAATTCACTAATTATTGGTGAATTATAAAAGGATTGATTAGTAATTAGATTGCTAATTAACTTAATTTGATTGAGCATTGAGGTTTGAATTGAATCTAATTAAATTGGATTCAATTTGGTTTGACCCGATTAGGTTATGAGATGACCTAATCGCTAAGAATATTCGATTCCTGATATGATCAGGACTTGAGCTCAATTAATTTTTGATTTAATTAAGATTTGATCAAAGATATTTGCTATCTAATTAGATTGAGTTTAATTCTTCAATTGAGTTTAACCTAATTTGGTTGAGTTAAGAATCTAATTGGATGAGAAAAATAATTCGAATTCAAATTCTTTGCACCTCTTTTATCTACGCCCTCTTATTCTTCATGTGAGAAATATTTTATATAATTTTTTTTTATACTCAGAAGTCTTTCTCACATCTTCGTTTGAGTCTTTTTGAATTAGAAATTGATTGGTTTAAATTTGAGTTCAAATTAGTTTGAATTTGAATAAAAACTTAGAGTCCAAATTGAGTTAGACTCTCCTCTTCACACCACCATATTTTTCCATGCATAAAGTATTTTTGCATGAGATTTTTTATACCATTCTGATGTTGGTCGACCCCTCTCTGAGTTCATAAGATAAGAATAAAGTTTGGTTCAAAATTTACTTCAAATTTGATTTGAATTGGTGATATGGATCAACCAACACTTGAATTTGAACCAAAACTACCTTATTCTTATCCTTATCTTCCATGGGATGCCAACCTTAAAAGGGGATCAATTTTGTGTGAGATAAGAAGTAATTTTTAGCATAAGAAACCTGAGAGAGGAAAAATAAAAAGTTGAGAGTGGGTTGGGCTTCTGTGCATGAGAAACAGAGAAAGTGTTCTTTCTCTCGGGCATGAGCTGTGGGTTCTAGGGTTCATCTCTAGGTTTTGTGAGAAGAAAAATACAAGAGTGAGTCTTGTCCAATCTTCCATACTCCCGTCTCCTCGTAAAGCTTTATCTTTTGATTTGAAAGAGTCTGGGAGATCTGAAGAAAAGAGCTTGGATCAGCCATCCAGAGCCTTCGATACGAGCTAGCACTCCTGCGAAGGAAGATCCGATCAGAGCTTCGAGTGGACGATCTATAGAGGCCGGACGACTTGTGCGACTGCTCGATATCAGTGAGAGCTTTGTACCATACTTATCAGTAGCAAAGATCATCAATCCATAAAAAAGTGATGAGTTCGAAATTTTACCGATATAATCTAAAAGTTAGATCAGATTCAGAGCATCAATGTGATCGATGCAGTTTTTTATTTTTTATCAAATTTTATATATAATTTTTTTATATCATAGATCCTTAATGATAGTTTAGATTTGATCTAAGATATGTTTAGAAGATTAAAATATTTAATCTTTTATTATTTCACTATAAAATTTTAAAAATATATACTTTGAACTATCTATTTTTCCTTCAACATTCACCACCTAGAGTTTGGTTTCTTCATTGAGCTCATCCAAAAATCATCTTTCATCAAATCTAAGAAAGAATGAGATTCAACTATCTCATCTATCAGATCAGAATCGCTTTTCTCCTTTTGAGTGTACTTCGAGTTATTAAAAATATTGATTCTCACCTTTTGATCCCCAAAAGAAAAATCTATGGCTCTTGCTTTACAATTGATATTGGTATTGGTAGTGGCTAAGAATGGACGATTTAGAGTTATGGGATTCTGATTTAGCTCTTGGGATGGTTCCATGTTAAGTATGAGAAAGTCTACTACGAAATAACATTTATTTACTTTGACTAGGACATCCTCAATCAGATCACATGGCATCTTTACAGATCTATCAACTAGTTACAAAATAACTGATATGGGTTTCAGTTCTCCTATCCCAAATTTTTTGTAGATTGAGGTTGGAAGTAGGTTCACACTAGCTCCTAAATCTAATAGAGCTCGATCAAAGGTGATGCCTCCTATAACACATGAAATCAAAGGAGCATCAGATTCTTTAATTTTTTGTGGCAATGGGTTCAATAGAAATGCACTTACATCCTCAGACAGTATAATTCTCTTTGTGGTTTGCAACTCACACTTTTGGATGCAAAATTTCTTAAGAAATTTAGTGTAAGCTAGAATGTGCTGAATCACATCGAGGAGGGGTAGATTAATATGAACTTGCTTAAACAATTTCATTAACTCTTCATTGCGTGCTCCTTGCTTTTTATCGGAAGAACTGACTTCTAGGACTGAAGGGAACAAGACTCTAGATTTATATGTCTCAGGTAACTCATCCACTCTATTCTTTTTTTTATCTTTCTCACTCAGTTTGAAACCAACATCAGTCCAGTTTCGAGCTCAAGTTCTTCTATGTAGTTATTCTCAGTACTAACCTCTTCTTCTGAGTTCATATTTTGGCTAACATCAGTACTAGCCTCTCACTTGGTCTTGGTATGGGTCCTTAAGAATCCTATCACTTCTAAGCTCAAAAATTGCTTTGGCATTCTCAAATTGAGGATTCTTAAATGGGACATTGGATTGATGACTAGGTCCAGGTGGTTGGTGCACATTGGATGGGTTGTTCTTGGGATTCGATATCGGTTGGCTTGAAAATTGACCCGATTCTCTCCTCATGGTGGACTCAGCTAACTATCCTATTTGAGCTTCTAACCTAACGATGGATTGCTGTTGGATCATAATTACTTGTTGAAGTTGAGTGAATTTATCATCGGCTAGATTAGTCTGTTGAGGAGATGAGTATGATGGCTGGATAGGCTGAATAGGCTGATCTCTATTATAGACATCATTCTGATATTGAGCCTATTTTGAAAGTTTTGTGCAGGCAGAAGTTGGGTCTGAGCCTGAGTCGATTGGGGTCTCCAAAAAAAATTGAGATGGTTCCTCCAACCTGAGTTATATGTGTTCGAGAATGGATCATTAATCGACTTAGTGTAGTATTGTACAACTTGGACTTATTTTTGGATGAAAGGTAGAAACTATGCGACCATGGGACGTTCACTCAAATGATGGGCTGGGCTAGCATAGATAGCACAATTCTCCTGATAATTAGAAGATGATATGTATTGTGCAGGAGATTGTTGATCTAGGGCTAAGACTTGATCTAATTTCTGGACAAGAAGATCGACTTTATCTAATTTCTGAGCTATCAGGTTCAAGTCAGATTTAAAACTAGAGCCTAAATATTTGATCTCATAGATTACCCTTTTTTGGTAAGGAATCGACCTTTCATAGGAAGATAATGAAGCATGATTGATCGAATTTTCACTCAAGATTTCAAATAAGGCATAAGCTTCATCTTCACTCTTGCTCATAAATGCACCTCCACAAGATGCATCCACCATCTGTCTATATTAGTCTCCTAAACCCTCATAGAAAGTTTGAATAATTTGCTACTTAGATAAACCATGGTGTAGGTATTTTCTAAGAAGTTTCTTAAGTCTCTCCCATGACTCGTTAATTTATTCTCCTGAAAGCTGAGCAAATCCAGTGATGGCTCGCCTCATGATGTTGGTTCGACCTATGGAATAAATTTTTTTAAAAAACTCACGTTGCATCTTAGCCTAAGTCGGATTGATCTCTCTATTATGCCAAGCTAGTGCTTGGTTTTGTTCTTTAGTGAAAAAGAGAACAAGATCAGTCTAAGTGCATCATCAGTAAAATTTTGGATCTTCACTGTAGAATAGATTTCTAAGAACTTAACTAGATACTGTAAAGATCTTCATTGATGTTCCCATAGAAAGATGGGAGCATCTGGATTGTGGTTGACTTGATATTATAATGATTTGCAGGAATATTAGGTAAGTGGATACAAGTTAATGGGTTATAAGTGGAAGGAATAAAGTATTTCTTCATCTGCTTAGGTGGTTCTTCAAGATTTTTAGCCATTCGATTGTCAGGTTTAATATGGATCAGCCATTCAATTTCAGGACTGAGTTCAACTAGGTCAAAAAAAAAGATCTCCTACCATGCATGTACCAGTGCAAACCCTAATGTGTGTAGTTTAGATTTATTTTTTTTATTTTATTCTTTTTAAAAGAAGAAAGAGAGAGGAAGAAGAAGAGAAGAAAAAGAAAGAGAGAAATTCTAAAGATGATAACCCTAAGAGAATCCTAGACCTAGAGATGATAAATAAGAAGAATTACTTATGGTTAGATGTTAATTGCAGTCAAGTTAGCACAAAGTGGACTCTCTATCCTAAGGTTATCCTAAATCTAGACAGCTCCTAACTATTCCAAGTACACCATCAAGCACTCCAAAAGTGAACCTAACTAAGCAACTGGTCAGATAAGTGTAAGGTTGGTAGGGATCCCTCCGTTGCTTTTCTTAGATATCAACTAAGTTGGTCAGATCAGTGAATGAAATCGATTAAATAACCACCTTCCTTCAGGATGTAGTCTCTGAACCATTTTTCTAAACACCAATTGATCAACTAGGCCTGACCTGGTTCAATTTTTGGGGTCACTTGTCCTATTGAACTCGAGTTCCTTAGGGACTGACATCTAGTTAGTTTTAATTAGGCTTAGGTTAACAAGGGATGCTGGTTGGTTGTTTTTAGGCTAAGAAAGGATGATGAAATTTTTACTTTATCTTGTTAATAGATATTGTCCTTAAGTTGATTTAAGATGAATGTGTACAACCAATTTCAAGCAAGAGATTCTATGCAACTAAATTAGATGCATAAAAATAATTAAACTTGAAAGGCTCACCTTGTCTCCAGCAATCATCAAAAAAAAAAAATCTAAATGATAGATGCTCTAAGCAATTAGTATTTCTACTCTTGTCATGAAGATTTGATTAGGTTTAAGTAAGTTATTTTTAAGTTAATTTGAAAAGAAAGTAAGTAATACTAAAAAAAAAAAGAATCTAGGGTTAGGATTGACCTCACCAAGCAAAATTGAAAGCTTTTTTTCTCTTTTTTTTTTTCTTCTTTTTTTCTGCAAGAAAAATAAAAATGTTAGTAAGCTGTATTCACCAAAAAAAAATCAAAGAAATCAAAAATTTTGGCATTCGTGCCTTTTCCGACGATGGTGCTAAAAACTTGATATCTCATTCTCCGATAACGATGTCAAAAATTTGATATCTCGTGATGTTGTCATTAGGATACCATGATTATCAGTTTGAAATCAAATTTTAAAAAAAATAAAAATAAGTAGAAAGTAGCGAGTCAGGTCGATTCCATAGAGAAGACAGTGATGGTTTTGAAAACTTTGATTTTATTAAAAAAAATTAAAAAATAATTAAAATCAAAAATTAAAAATAAAAAATATAAAAAAAACTTACTACTAAGATCTACTCTCTAGATCTTGACTTCTACTTGCAATAAAAATAAAGAATAAAAATTTAAAAAATATAAAAATAATTTTTATATTAATTAAAAATAAAATTTAATTATAAAAAATTTAAAAAAATAAGTAAATAGAATAAAATAAACTGTAATAGAAATTTAAAAGAATAAATAAATAAAATAAAAATTATAATAAAGATTGAAAGTCGATTGGCGCAATCTCATCGAAAAGATGATTGATGACCTCTTCTTCTTTTTTCAAACTCCTTAGACATACTAAGCTTTCTCTTCTTCTTTCTCTTTGGATCTGATCTTCGAGATGGTGTAGGCATGGAGATGGTGCAAGAACAAACTCTCTTTTAAGCATTCCTTTCTTAGAAACCTTTCCACAATCAAAGCTCACTTGCTGCCTTCTCTTGTGCCTCTTTCTATCTCATCATTTTATTCTTTGATCTTTCTTATAGTTTTCCAAGGACTTTTTTTTTGTTAAGATTTAAAATCATAGCCACTTATTTTTGCATTATTTTCTGTCTCGCTCGCTGTTTCGTTGCAGGTCTCAGGCCTTAAGTCGCTTGGACCCGCTTGTTTGCATCAACCAGGACTGCTATTTACTGTGAGCTTCCATGCTTGAACCAAGCCGCACGCCCCTTTCAAATTGCATCCAAACCTCTGCTCGGACCCACACCATGTGAAACCCAACGCAAGCCCATGACCGTGCCCGCATCTGGATCCCATGCACCCAGGCGCTCGCCACGTACCCAGCTACGTAGCCAGCTCCACTTCGATTGCTTTTTAATTTGAACCAGCTCATATTAGGACTGACAAAATATGATCCGACCATCAATCCAATCCATGTTCGACCCATCATAAAAAATTTGAGTTTAGGCTAAACGATTCGATCATAAATGGTCGACCCGTTTAACTCGTTTAATAATTGGATCGGATATGGATTTTAATATTTGATCCGTTTAACCCATTTAATATTTAGGTTGGATTGAGTCAGATAACCCATTTAACCTGTTTAACCTATTTCTAACCCATTTAATCTGATCTGTTTAACTTGTTTAACCCATTTAAGATCCGTTTAATCTGTTTAAAACATGTTTAACCTATTTCTGACCATTTAACTTGATCCATTTAACCTGTTTAACCATTAACCCGTTTAACCTAATTTGATCTATTTAATAAATGGGTTAAATGGGTAAATCGGATTACCTATTTAATAAACAGGTTGGATTCAGGTTTGAATTTTGACCCGTTTAATAAATAGTCAGGTTTGGATTGACATTTTCTGACCCGATCCGTTTATGACTGACCTGACCTTTTGCCACCCCTAGCTCACATACCCAGCACCTTCTTCACTCTTTTTTATACATTAAATGCACCATAACCACTCTCAAGAAGTGACCTAGCGGAATGGGCCTTTGCTTTCATGCAAGTGACCCAAGTTTGAGTCTCGATGAATATCGGGGCTTCGATTAAATGATAAGATCCGAATGATCGGAAAGGATCTAATCCTGACAGTCTGAGCATGGGTATTGAAAGCGATTTCTGATCCACCGATCTCGTGGTACTATAGTGGCATACTCACCCATTAGATTCGTCCATATGGTGGAGAGAGGATCTCCTTCTTCAAACTTGCTCCTTGGAGAGGTAGCCATGCTGGGATGCCCCCTCCAACCTTTTTTTTATCAAAAAAAAAAAGCACCATAGCCCACTACTTTTAATGCTCATGCCATATGTTTTTTTTTTTTTTTATTCATTGAGTTCCTTCATGCATCTATATATCTTCGTATGTCATGCATCTGATAGGACTGAATTTAGACTCGAGCTTTATCTGCACGTGTTGAAGGGCCGTTCTTGTTGGTTTGTGCTTAAATCTTCATGATTAATTATTCTAAAAAAATAAAAAAAATATCAAATATAAAATAATATGAATTAAATAATAAAAATTTTAATATTTTTTATGTCACATTTAATGCACTGGCAAGTAACTTATAAATACAGAATAGCCAGATACTATAATGCGCAGGAAAGCCTAAATTCTTTCATAAAGAAGATTTAGTTCTTCGCCGAGTTGAAGTCTCAAAATCCATAAAACAAGAAAAACTTGCTCTGAATTGGGAAGGACCCTATTGGATTATAGAGGTGATTGTTCAGGGGTATACTGAATTGAAATTTAGATGGTATAATTATTCCACGAACAAGGAATGCTGAGAATTTGAGAATGTATTATCAATGAAGTCTTTCAATAAAGCCTTCAACTTTTATCTCAATGAAGATAAATTTTTTATTACCTCAATAAAAATATTTTCTGTCAGAGAATTTTTTTCATCCAAACTAGATTAATAAAAATGATCAAACGAGGATAATAGTAAATGAAGATCATGTTTGAACTAGGTCGATATCGAATCAATGGAAAGAAGTAAATCTATCCAAATGAAGCAATGATGTCCAACCAAATGAGGATAGTATAAAGAATCTCATCCAAACGAGGTCATTAAGCCTAGCTAAATAAGGATGAGAAAAAGATAAGTATCCAAACGAGGTCAGAAGAGCCAAATTAAGGCTATAATGATCTCAGTCGAACTAGGACAACTTGAAGTGAGACATCCGATCTCTAGATTCGATCTCATAAATAAAAGATATAAGACATCCGATCTCCAGATTGGATCTCATAAATAAAAGATGTGAGATATCCAATCTCGAAATTAGACCTCATAAATAATGTAAGATATCCGATCTCTAGATTGAGTCTCACAGATAAAAGATATAAGACACCAAATCTCTAGATTGAACCTCATAGATAATGGATGTGGGATACCTGATCTCTAGATCAGATCTCACAGATATTTACTGAAATATTCAATTTTTAGGATAAATTCGACAAGAATCCGATGAAAAGTATCTAGATCCACAAACTAGGCTTTATTACATCCGTTCAAAATAATTAATGACCGAAGTCGCAGAAAGGCATCATGGGTCAAGTTTCATGGACAAAAAGACCCAATCTGCCAATCTAAAGTCAAAAAAAGGTGCTTCTAGGACCTTTACAATAAATTATCAAAGATTGATTTACTTCAAGTCAATTGATTTGATTCAGTCCACTTCAATAATAAGCTTACATGTTAAGTATAGCCACATGGCTTTATTATTAATTTGATTGAGATTAGTCAATATTTGTTAATGCCTTGATTATTTACCAACAAGGTCAATTATGCATACTTATAATTATTTGACCAAAGTCAGATGATAATCATATATTGTGAATGACTTAAGAAGAATTTATTTTCAAGTTGCTAAAGATCTAGATCGGACAATGTAAGATCGGTAATATCCAATGTAAGGAAGAAGAGGTAGACATACTTGGAAAAAAATTTCATTTTATTAATACCAAAGATATTTACAAAAGCCCACATCAGGCTAATATAAAAATTTAGAAAAACTAAAAAAGAAGAAGAAAAATTACAATGATAACTCAGGCTTTAGCCTGAGGAACATTTGTTAGAGGAACTAGAACAGGATCTTTGTCAATCGATTCCGTCGGAGTAACTTCACCAATTGGGACCTCGACTGGAGTCGCTTGGACTTTGGTTGAACGCATGTCAGCTAGAGGGGTGGCAGATGGTACCATGGTAGGGACCCCAGAGGTGACTCCAGAGGTCATCTCGGATGCTATCTCCATAGTGATCTTGCTGAAATCAAGGTCAGAAAAGAGCTTTATGATCAAACTCCTATAGCTCAAGAAGCCGTAGTGAAGACTCCTCTGAAGCCTCCTTAATTTCATCCTGGAAGGCATTTGAAGTCTTGTAATCTTCAATGGCCCTCAAAATATGCTCTGTCTTTATCAAGTTGCTTCTGATGTGAAAGGAGGGCCATGTCGCGCTTTTCAATTACGGATTCGGCCTCCTTCAATTTGGCCTCTAGTTCCGAAGTCCTCTTAATTTTCTTTTGCAGCTTAACCTCTTGGTTGTTTATTTGACATTGGTTGTCCAGGACCTACTGATTCTTTTCCTTTACAGATCCATTTTCTCCTAGAGCTCCCTCTTAGCCCCTCAGCAAGTTTGCTCTTTTGGTAGCCTTCTTTTCTACTACTTTTTGGCCTTTTCGGCCACTTTCTTGGTCTCCTTCTCGCCTTGAGCCCCTTTTCTAGAGATTTTATTCTCAAAAAACTGTGTCAGGTGCTTATTAAGCAACCTAAAAAATATGGCCGACTATAGAAGGAAAAGAGCAAACATGTTAGATTGGTGAAAAATCGATGTAAAAAAAAAAAAGAATAAAGGAGGAGGAGACTTACATCCAAGATATTGTTGAACCCATAACTTATTATTTGCTCAATTGAGAGGTCTCTCCTTCGAGCGTCCAAATCCTTCTAGGGCATCATGGTGCATAGCAGATCCCTACCAAGCCTCGATGTCTTTAGAAGTGATGCCTTAGAGAGATTGATCCTCTCCGATGAGAAAGATGGTGGGTTGAGGTGGGGGTCTGGACCATGACTGCTGCTTTGTGGCTGGGTTGACTCGTCGATATCGAAGGAGGTGCTGGAGAAAATGCCACTTGGGCATGTAGATGCCTCCTTTGGAGGTGGATAAGCCACCTCAGTGGACTGTCAATGTTGATTTTTGGCCACGGATGGTGCGATAAGATCAGAGTAGCATCTGCATCTATCATTATTGTCCCAGGTGATAATTGGGGGGCAGCTGATTTGGAAGGAACGCAGTCTCTTTACTCCTCTTTGAGGTAGGCTGATAGCTGGATCCTACCTTCTCTTCTTTACATCAGCCAATCTTTTCGGATCGAACTTCATTATTGCTGCTGCAAAGAAGAAAGAAGATTGTTAAAAAAAATGAATGAAATAATGAAGTGAAAGTAATAAAAAATAAATTAACATCGGACTTATCCTAAAGAGAGATTGGACTGATGCTAGCATCAAACAAAGATTGGTCGGTCACTAGTAGGCTCAGCTTGGGTACCTTCATGTCTAGCAGTTCAGCAAAAGCCTCCTCATCCCAGGTAGTATTTCATTATTAGTTTTATTTGTTTTAGGCTTATGCCAGTTACAGTTGAAACCACATGGGACATTGGAAGAAACAAAGAAAAAATAATTTTTTTCAGTTATGAATAGAAGATGGAAGAGTAGGACTGAATTTATATTTAGATCGAGGTGAAAAGTACCATTAGTCTTTTTCATAAAGATATTTTTTTAGGACGAACAGCACCCTAAAGAGAGAGATCTAAGTTTTATGATAGAGAATTTATAATAGATAATGAATACTATGATCATCCTAATGGTGTTGGGAGTGACTTGGATCGAATGGAGCCTACAAAAATCTAAGACATTACTGAAGAAGGCATGTAAGGGAAACCAAAATCTAGATCGAAGTGCCTCATCATAAAATATGATACAATCTTCTAGAGGTTCAGTAACCTGATCATTTCGACCTGGAACTATGAGCTGAATTCTTCAAAAATTGAGTATTTTTTTTAAATTTTGAAGATCGAGATCAGTCAAGATGGATCGCTCAATACCAAGACTGAAGTAATCCAAGAATCTTTAGAGATTTTGGATCCTCCCTACCTGAGGTACTAACCTCGATCGCTGCTCGAGATAAAGTTTTCACTTCAAATTCAAGCAATGATTGGGTCGATCGAGATACACGATCGTCCTGACTCATCTCACTACTATCAAAGGATATTTTTTGAAAGAAAAGAGAGAAGAATAGATAAAAGGGAGAAAGCAGATGAAAAAGAAAGGGAAAAAGAACCGTCCAGATGTCCTAAAATCCTAAAGTTACATGACAAAGAGATTAGGAACAAAGGAGTCTACCTAATAGGCAAAAAAAAGGTTCTAAGGAAGCTTTTGAGGAACTTTTAATTTTGGTGGTCTCTTCTCCAACTCCAGTGATGTTGAAAAATCTCCTTTCCGGCTCTAATGGTGTTGAAAAAACTCTGAAAGAATCTCGATAGAGGTTCCATATGAAGAAGATAGTAAAGTACTTTCAAACAAAGTATAGATCTATTTATAAAACTTACCAATGGTTCAAATTAATTAGCTATACTGTCAGATTGATGCCACTTGTCAGTAATCTAATGACTCTGAGGAAAATCGGTTCGACACACCTCTTCCTGTTTGAGCCACATAGGTTTGATCTGTGTGACAATTGAGGAGACCAATGGCAGCGTGACACATGGCGCATGCATATCTGGGCATGGCATCTAGATTATAATAAGCTCCCGATTATCTAAGTGCTCATAATTACTGAATCCAATGGATCGTTTTTGAAAAATGATGTGTCGGTTCGAATGATTAAAAAATTAATAGTCTCAACCACCGGCCATATGGTGAATTTATATTGACAGCACAAGTTAGATAAGATCTTCTGAATTGACTTTTCACACCTAAAGTAAAGAATTCCATCTTGGATTTGAAAAGTGGGGGCATGCGTTGGTACATACAAACTGACCTCATCATCAAGCCACATGGCAACATCAAAGTTATCTGAATTGCACTTTCAAGTCAAATCGGCTATTTATTGATCTGTATTAACCTTCAGCTCAACTCTATGTCGATCTGAACAAACCAAGGTTAGTTCTTAATGAAATATGATCAGCTCGATTATTTACCGATCTACCATATGGGACATCATATCAAGACCGACATGATCGATATAACTCTAAAACACACAGACAGTTATCTTACAGCTGTTGGCCAACTCAACAGCAACTATCTTCCAACCATACTACAGTTAATTTTCATATAGATAAACAATCCACGATCTCCATACAGCTGGTTATTCTGTAATAACAAACTAATAGCCTAACAAACTCTCCTAACGGACTGAGGAAGTCCTTTTTATACAAAGAGGGGCAAGGTACCCTCCACAAGATAAGTTAGAATTCATAAGCTGAGATTCTACTGAATTTCTTTCAGCTCTCCACTAAAGGAAACAAGAGTCCTCACTCTACTCTCCTAATATCTTCTCTTGCCTTCTAGTCTTTCATTTCTATTGCTGATTCTCAAAGTCCTAACTGATCTAATCATTGGAGGGTCCTAATCCGGAGGGTATCCTATCGGATCTAGGATTCTTTTGTAGAATTTTCAGTGGACTTCACCAAATTTTACTTAGAAGCATTGCAGCTTAGTCTAGGACTGACCTTGCCATCTATCCTCCGGATCCTTGCAACATCACATGGTGTGGACCTTCAAGTGTCATTTAGTGTTACCACAATCAATTTTTCCTTCTTAATTTCTAAAAAAAATCAAGATATGTAAATACTTTATTAATCTGCTCTCTTAATTCAAGAGAATTTTTGTGTGTTTGAGTCGAACACAAATTCATATTCAAAATATGAAAGAGCATGCGTTGAAATATAAATTCTTGCCTAGAGTTCTTGTTGCAAGTTTATAATTTGTTAAGGTCCGTGATTCTATTGACTTATATTCTTTCCAAGCAATTCACTATCCTCTTTAATCACAAGTCCATGGCCTTCAACCTATAGGGTCAGGAAAGGAACTAGGAAGCATATGTTTTCTAGATTTGGAAACAAATATCTTCTAACATTTTTAATATGTAACATGAAAATTCCATGAGCATGGCCATATGAGATCGATTGAGGATTACATAAGATGCTGCTCTTTCTAAAATAGACAACATGCATGCTTGCAAGGAGATAAGTGTAACTGATGAGCACTCGGCATTTGTTGGTGGATGTCTGGCCAGGACACCATCTCCAAAATCTTTTCGATACCGTGCGTTACAGCAGGAAGAAAGAAAAAATAAAATAAAAAACAATCAAACATGTGGATCAGTCAAAAAAGGACTTGTCTCTATGAGACATGCAAACTTCACTATGAGAAAAGAAAAATATTATAAGAGAAGATTACACCCTCGACCCTCATACACCCAATCTCTCTCTCACAGAAAGTTCTCTTTCATAAAAGCTCTCTCTCTAGGAAAGCCCCTGAACCCCTAAAGCGACCGCTATCCGCTGTCCAAAAGCCTCTATTCTCTGGATTTTTCGCCTGATGGAATCACGTCACGACTTCTTTCTGTTCATGGATCAGACTTTTTTATAGCCTTAAAATCGTAAAACAGTAGGAATAGGACTCCTTAGAGCACCCAAAAAAGACCCTGGACCGTTGGATCACGATCGGCAATGTCCTAGACCACCCAATCATGCACCGATCTACGGAATAAGCAGTAGATCGCGAGAAACGTGCGAGAAATGATGTCCGATCCATGATGGACTGTAAGAAACCAAGGGAAAATGCTCCTTCGATCCATAAGCCATCCGTGCACCGCTCGGTCCACAGTGGACTGGGCTATCTGGGCTCTCGCGCAGGCGCACGTGGGCATGGGCCGCGCCCGCACACGCGCCCAGGCTTGGGCCACGCCCCCTGCGTGCACGCCCGGGCCTGGGCCACGCCCTGTCGTGCCTGGGCAGTGCATCGCCGCGTGCGGCCACGCCATCACCACTCCACCGGCCGCCACCAGTCCTCCGTCGCTTCAAACTTCGTGCCAATATTATTTAGACATATCTCCTTCATCCGGACTCCATTTTGGATGATCTTGAACTCGTTGGACTCTATTTTTCATTGCAAACCTTACTGTAGGCTCAATATAGACCGAATCTTGAGGTATCAAGTCCTAATAATCTCCACTTCGACTCGACATTCGATCTTCTCCTGACTCTGAGAGCTTTTGGATCTCCTCACCCCCAATCCTAGGGCAATCACCTGCTGATCATGGATGAGCAGACATGGGAGTCAAGCTAGGCTGCTCGATCCCATCTCCATCGTATGCTATGCTCCTCCTGATCTGAGATCTGCTCGAGGTGTCATCCTGCGACAATAGGAATCTCACCTTGCGATATCACCTTTCATCCTCCTGAGTCTCGCATCTCGTACCTGATCCACCTCCACTTGGAGCTCCACCTCGCTCTGAGCTTCTTCTGGCTCCTGAAGCTCCACCTCGCACTGGGCTCTCCACCAGGTAGTAATGTCCTCTCATCTTCTTCTTCCCTCCAGAACAACTGTAACGTCACGTAGCACATTCAGGCTTTCTAAACCAGCTACCATCCTATAGCCCTCAAATTAATCTACTCAGTGAGATAACATTTCATCTAAAATCGGGTATGTATCGGATCTCTCCTAATTTTTTCACTGTACCATCATATGTCCTCCAGCTGATCATTCCAATGCCTCTGATCGCACAGCTTGATCCATCCGACAGATAAACAATATCCTCACTGTTCTCTAGGGAGTCAAACTGCTCCTCTCTACAACATACATGATAGGTACATGCAAATTATAAAATCAACTGCTAGAAAAAAGTAAATACCTTATCAGATATCTCCAGGACATCTCTCTCTGAATCACTACTGGCTGTCACTACAGTAGCCATCGTCGGATCCCTGAGTTAAGAGCAATCTCTGGCTAGATGTCCCAGCTCATCACACCGGTAACATCTAGTCTTGCTTAAATCTTTGTCCTGGACTTGGACCACCCTTGTTGTAATCTCTTGTCGCTCCGTCTACTGCCTCCTACTCCTTCAGAAACCACTAAAGCGAGCTGCCGCCACCTGAGCTTGAAGCTGGGTTCTCCTCTTGAAACTCGTTCTGGAGAATCACCATGGTGACCTCGTCCATTTTGATGGTGCTCTTCCCCACTAGAAGAGTAGTCACCAAGGACTCATACGAAGGGAGAAGTGATGCTAGCAAGACCAGCACCCTGGTCATCTCCTCAAAATTTTTGCCAATACTGAGAAGGTCGGTGAGGATCTTCTAGAAGTGGCTGAGATGCTCTTGCACGCTCTGTCTCTCAGTTATCCTAGTTGATAAAACTGCCTCCAGAGGAAGAGAGTATTGGTGAGAGATTTCACCATGTACAACTCTCGAGCTTCGACCACAGCACCGTCGAAGAAGTCTCGCCAAGCACATGGATTATCACCTCATCTGCTAGATATATGCGGATGGTGCTCACGCCTGCATCTGAAGCTGCTTCCAATCCTCACATAAGAGAGTGTCGATCAACCTTTGGTGGATGAGCACATCCTTCATCCTTCCTGCCATAAGGAGAAATTATTTTCTATCAAACTTATTAATCTCTATCTTGATTGATCCTGTCTTCTCCATCTTCAATCTTGCTCACCACCACTGCAATCTGCATCCTGGTACTGCCTCACTCTGATATCACTTGTTGGTGAATGTCTGGTCAGGACACCATCTCTCAGGATCTTTTCGATACCGCGCGTTGTAGCAGGAAGAAAGAAAAAATAAAACAGAAAGTCATCAAATACATAAATCAACTAAAAAGAACTGTCTCCACGGGGCATGCAAACTTCACTATGAGAAAGAAAAATATTACAAGAGGAGATCACACCCTGACCCTCGTACATCCAATATCTCCCTCATAGGAAGTTTTTCTTCACAAAAGCTCTCTCTAAAAGACCCTCCCGAACCCCTGAAGCGATCATTGTCTGCTGTCCAAAAGCCCTACTCCTGCTCCTCTCAATGTCGCCTCTATTCTCTGGGTTTTCCGCCTGATGAAACCGCACCACGACTTCTCTCTGTTCATGGATCAGGCTTTTTTATAGCCTTAAAACTGTAAAACAGTTGGAATAGGACTCCTTAGAGCACCCAGAAAAGACCCTGGATCGTTGGATCACGACCGGCAGTGTCCCAGACCACCCGATCACACATCGGTCTACAGAATAAGCCATAGACCGCGAGAAACGCATGAGAAACGATGTCCGGTCCATGATGGACCATGAGAAATCGAGGGGACATGCTCCCTCGGTCCACAGAGCCGTCCGTAACTGCCCAGTCCACGATGGACTGGGCTATCCGGGCTCCCGCGCGGGTGCGCGTGGGCCTGGGCCGCGCCCATGCACGTGAGCCTGGGCCTGGGCCGCGCCCCATGCACGTGCGCTCGGGCCTGGGCTGCATTCTGCATGCTAGGCCGCGTGCTACCGCACACCACCGCGTGCAGCTGCACCACCGCCGCTCTGCCGGCCCGCCGCCGGTCCTCCACCGCTCCGAATTTCATGCCAACTTTAATCGGACGTATCTCCTTCATCCGGACTCTGTTTCGGGTGATCTTGGGCTCGTTGAACTATGTTTTTCGTCGCGAACCTCTTTGTGGGCTCAATGTGGATCAAATCTTGAGGCATCAAATCCTAACAGTATTGGCTCATTGGACATTACAAAATGTATTATTTCATAAAAAGTATTTATGATAGGATAAAGCTTGATGCGTCAAGAAGCGAAAAGATAGGATAAAACTTGTCTACTGTTTAAGAGATAGAAGACAAATCTACATGAATATCTTGCGTCCAGTTGCGTTTCGAACTACGTGGTTGAATGCAGGGTTTTCACATGTTGCCGTCCTTTTCCTCCTGTAGATCTCTATTTGCATAATATTCCATACTTATTTAACAAAACCGATCCCTAATTTATTGTTTTTATTTTTTTTCTTTTTGGTAAAGATAGGGAGACACAGAACAGTCAAAGTAATAGCTACAAAGAGACAAAAGAACAATGTAAAGGAAAAACTACAGAGATAAGCATCCATAGCATGTACTACCATAATGATTTGAAACTGAAAGGAATCGGCCCAAATTTGGCTGTTTGGTGAGAAGGGGAGGTATAACCAAGCAGATTTTATTAAGATGTCATGATGAGTCCCTTGAGTGGCAATTAAATTTGTTGTTCTATTGCCCTCTCTATGAATATGTGAAGCCATGAAAAATTGTAGCAATTGCTTCCAACATGCAAGGTCTTTCAAGAGGGGGTCACCTGCAATATTAGAAGAAAAGATAAACCTTTAGTCCATGAGATGATAGTGGCGGAATCGCCTGCTAACAGAACCTATATATGTAGCTTGAAACAACCAAATAGCATTACATAGAGGCCCAGGCTCCAACAAACTCGACCAAAGAAATAGTTCACGAATGAAGCTTAACGCTGACAGCCCGGACTGACTAGCAGTATTCCGAATAACATAACCCTCTACAGCAGCGGTAGGAGTGACTGAACCATCGAAATTGAGCTTAAGAACACTAGGGGGTGAGGTACTCCAACCAACCAAAAAGCGAGAACTCTTAGAAGAAGAGACCACGTTAGAAAGTCCCCAGATCCTTTGATTGTATGAATGGCCCAACTGATGTGGTGCAAAGAGTTAAGTCAGAATAAAAACACATAAAAGATCTTCCCAGTTGCATAGGAGAAATGGTAATATGCTGAAAGAGCTTAGGATTTCGAGCATTCCATAGTGACCAAAGAGTATAAGCAATGATTGCCCTCTTCAAACTCTCTACCTGGACATTGGTCATTAAGAGATACAATGACGGCAAAGAGCCTAGAGGCAAATCAAGGTGGAGATTAACACAGATGCCAACATTGTTTAGAGGAGCAAGTAATTGAGAATTGAGATAAATCCTTCATTGAACAGAACATAAGTCACAGTATATCTATTCTATATTTGGTTGGGGCATGAGTAGGAGGATGGATGAGGTTAGTAGGATGGATGGCTTCCGTCCGATGTTTAGTTAAAAAAAAAAAAAAATGAAAAAAAGGGATTGTTTGCCCATCCTGGTCCACTAATTTGGAAAAGATGCGAGGGATGGATGGAGCATTTAAGAGAGGTTTCTACATTGACAAAACTACAACTTGTTAATTTTTTTTGACAAAATCTAAATATTTTTTTTATTTTTTTATTCATTTTATTTATATATTTTTATTTTATCTATATTATTTACCTTATAATATTTAATTTTATTACTAATTATTTTAGTACATGATATCCATAATTATAAGTAAATAATTAGAATTATCTTCTATTTTTATTTATATTGACTATTTCTTCATTAACCATTTGTATAAAATTAATAAACTATTTAAATTAAATTATAAAATAATTAATTATTTATATAATTAATATATAAAAATCTATTCATATGTAATTAATTTATAAATTATTTATTAAATTAAATTAAAATTAATTTTTTATTTTTATATATACTTATAAATCATAAAAAATATAAGTTTATATATTTTTTAATTTTTTAGTATAAATAAATATTGTAAATTGATAATAATCACTACAATAAAAATAATTTTGCGGCAAATTATTCATGGCATTCTTATTATATGCTGCTAATTTTTTTTTGCTATATTTTAGTAACAATGCCACTATTCTTCAATAATTATTTTTTATTAGCAATATTTTATCATAAATACCGCTATAAATTTATATTTTATGATATTTTATTATAAATATCACTATAAATTTATATTTTATGGTATTGTATTATAAATATCGCTATAAATTTATATTTTATGGTATTCGATAAATATGTCGATAAATAATATCATAATTTATAAGATTTTAAAAAATTATTATTAAATTTTAAATTATTAAATTTATATAAAGCTTGATTTAGTTATATTGATCTCATAAAATATGTTATTATACATATATATTCTTAACATTATTTATTTAATGACGTGAATGTATGTTAATAAGTTAAACAAACTATACATATATGTTAATAATATAAGTTATAGGTTAGTGGTTAAGAGCTTTCTATTCATATAAAAGATCATTAGTTTGAATCTTACTTTTGATCTAATTTTAAGATATATAGTTTATTTTTTGATAATTTTTATCGATATATAAAAAATGTAGGCATTAAAATTTTAAAGGCACTTATGTACATATGCCGCTAAAATAAATATTTTAATTGATATTATTTTAAAAATATTGATAATTAATTACCAATACTATCTTAAGATAGCACATCAAAAAATATCATAAAAATATCACTAAAGATATTTACGATATTTTTTCTGATTTATAGCGGTGCCTAAAAATGTCACTAATGACCATTTTTGTTATAGTGAATAATATTTTTTTATCAAAGAATAGTTTAGTAAAAATGTTATATAAATATCATCCATCATTTCTTTCATTCCTAATAGACCAAACAAAGAAAAAAAATTATTTTCATCTATTTTTCTATGTTTCATTAGACATACAAAAAGATGGATAGAAGATCCATCCTTCCTCTCTCTCTCATCCATCCTTCCTTTCAAATCCATCCTTCCTCCAATCCATCCTTGGTATCAAATAAAGGGTTATGATTATGAGTAATAATGCCTTCCTGAAATAAAAAAATAACTTATATGATAGCTTAGCTAGGGCCCATTTCTCATAGAAAATCTAAATTCGATAAGGTACTAGTAGTTTTCATATCCTAAAGAAATTGAAATTACGTGCTGAAGGGCTATAAAGGAGATAAAAGAGATCAACAACGAAAACACAAGAGAGCCAACTAGTGCTCTAGCACATTTACAACCATTTGGAAGATCGTAACACTGCATTCCTATTGCCTCATTTCTTTCTCGGTATCTCATGTACATCACACATGCCACGATACATTAGTATTAGTATCTAAGATTACATCACACATGTAATTGCCAAGATTACATCACACATGCCACTACAACATTAGTGTTGGCATCCAACATCAGCTATTTTATGCTATAGGAAGGGCATAATTCGCCTCCTTTAGCAATCCCTCTTTCCCTTGCTGTATTATAAACCGATCCCATAGGTCCCACTTGTCTTGAATCCCATACCACAAAGCAATTTTTTTTAAGGACCCTAAGCCTAGGGGTGGCAATCGGGTTGGGTTGGGTATGAAGGGAGTAGGTCAGATATGAGTTGAGTCAAAAAAATCTAAATCCAAATCCAACCTATTTATTAAACAGATCATATTTTAAAATCCGAACCTGATCTATTTAATAAACAGATTACCCAATTTGACCTATTTATGACCCATTTATAATCTAGTTAAAAAAATAGAACCCAACACATTTATAATTTGTTTTAAAAAAATAAAGAAAAAAATAAAAACTGCTCCACCCGACCGTCTTGCTGCACTCTTGCCGCCTTTGACTCCGTCTGATTGGAGCTCTCAGCCGCCTTTGGCTCTGCCCTTGACCGTCTTTATCCTCATCCATCCTGAACTCCACTGTGATCCCCTCCATTGAGCTCCCGACCACCATGGGCTCTAACTTCATCTTCTCTCCATTGTCAATTTGCATGGGTCTCAGCCTTGCCAATATTGGATCCAAGGGTGAGACATTGAAGTAGATGCTCTCCTTCTTGGGCTCCCCTACCCTCGCCGATCTCAACTTCACCGCTATCCGTCTCCTAAGCTCCATCAGCAAAGGCAACAATAGAGATGGTACCACCTATGGGCCCTACTTGTTGTTTGCTAACAGGATTTGGGTCGAGCAATCGTTGGAGCTAAAGCTGGCATTCCAAGAAGTGGCGAAAAGAAGGAAAGGAGGGGAAGAGAAAAGTAGAAAACCCTAGCTAATACAAGGGATTTGATGTGGTGGGCAAAGAAGGAAAGGGGTAGTGTGGCATGTCATCCACCGTGGGATTTGATGCAGTCCAATTGCACCTCAACAGAGGTGGGTACTATGAAGGACCAAAGGAATTAGGAAAAAAACATGCCAAATGAATGGAAGGAGCCTATTAGCACATTACATAATTTATTTAGATGGCCCAGTTAATGATACACTTGCTAATTTGGTCCAATCCAAAAATTATACAGATTAAACGGATTAGACGTCTGAAATCTGAATCTGATCCAAATAATAAATAAATTAAATGAATCATTCTATTTACAATCCAAACCTGTTTAATTCAAATCCAAATCTGTTTATAGCAGGTCAAACACAAATCAGGTTGGTGGGTTGGATCATATTTTGCCATCCCTACCTAAACCGACTCGCCTCGCTTCCCTTTCTTGCTCCCCTCTCCTCCCAAGTGACCCCTTAATCATTATTCTCCCCCCATTCTCACTATTCTCTTTAAGATATTCCAACTATCTCCAGCTCCCTAACGATCCCTATTGCCGCTAAACTCTAGTCGGCGGATGACCAAGTTGGAGGTCAGTGAGAGGATGAGCTGGATGTTCGTCAGTAGTCTAAGATGGGCAGTTTCTTGAACCTACAAACAAAAGTTCACTTGTCGGATGTTGTCCAACAAGGATCCTCTGATTGCCTAAGTTAGCTAGAGTTGTGAAAACAGTCGAAAGAGAGAGGAAATGATGAAAGAGAACTTCTATGCTTCCCAGAAGACTTAAGGATTCTCCTTACCCCTCTTTATATAGAGGGGATAGATAAATCAGCTGCTACCCTGAATATTAAGAGTGTTGGAGTTTCATAATTTTATACATGCAAAATATTTCAAAATGAGTACGTAGTAAAAATTTAAAAATTTTCAGATTAAATTTAATTTAATCTAAGCATGCATAAGATCAAATCTTAAAATTATAAATAAGATCGACATATATGAGATAGAATTCAGATATAGAAATCAAATAAAAAAAATAAATAGACTTCATACCTTGATGTGGGTTGATCTTCACCGCGAACTGATGATCATGGATATCTTCTGAAAGTTTTTTGAAGTCGCACAAGTGTCAGACCTCTACAGATATCCCCATGAGGCTTCGATCTGATCATAAGCTTCTTGATCTCACCGGAGTGCTAGATCTTTTGTAGAGATCGTATCTTGATGGTTGAAAATCTTCTTTCTCTTAAGATACTCTTAGAGAAGAAGAAGATAATAGGAGGATGATGATCTCTATGCTAGAGATCATGAGAAAAATCTTTTCTTTTCTTTTCTTCCTAAAATCCATGCACCAAATCTCTATACTAGAGATGTAAAAATTTTTTGTCCAACTCTCGGATAAAGAGAAAAAGAAAAACCCATGTCCATGTTAGAAATCGGGTTTGGCGCATGCATATGTATTTCAAAATTTTTATTTTTTAAACACTACAGTGAAGAATAAGATTAAAATATTTTTAATCTGAATTTTGCATGCATAAAAATATAAAACCATATGAATCTATTTTATATATTGAAATTAATATATGCTAAATTTAGATTGTGATCAAATCACATATCAGTTTCATAATTCTTTTCTTCAAAACTAGATCTGAAAGAGATGAAGCTCTCTGTTAGCCGCACAAGTATCCGACCTCTACGAGTATCTACTCAGGATCTGTTGGGAAATATGTCCCAAAAGCCAATCGTCAAGCTGTTGACG
Source organism: Elaeis guineensis (assembly GCF_000442705.2). Classification (NCBI taxonomy): domain Eukaryota; kingdom Viridiplantae; phylum Streptophyta; class Magnoliopsida; order Arecales; family Arecaceae; genus Elaeis; species Elaeis guineensis. The sequence goes on from NC_025994.2 coordinate 76,779,083, forward strand.
GTTGAGAACCAAGTATTATAATTGATTTGTTAATAAATAAAATATATTTGGCATCTTCATCATAAGATTTCATCTTCTAATGAACTCCATTGTTATGATGAAGTCCTTAGGACTATTTAAGTTCGATAAAGAGAAGAATTATCGATTAGTCCTTAAAACTGTTCATGACCAAATGATAAGCTGTTAATAAGGACGACAGCTTCTATCGAGCATAGGTCACTGTAGGCCATATGGGTTGGTTGTCCTCTTAACCAAAGAGTGTGGAGATACTGGTATGGCATACAGGTGAGATGTAAGGGTATATCATCATTGAACGTGACCAACTTCAGAGTATTCTGCTGTCGAGAATGTCTCTGATGGGATATAGGTATAAATGTCCCTTAGACTTGAGATCACCTCAGTGACTTGCAGGCAACTCACTGTGCTTTGGTACTGGACTAACTGAATTTCTAATTCAGAGACGGAAGGCTTCTGGGCACAGTCAAGTACTTGCGAAGTCAGAGTGTGATCGAGATGGGATTGACCACTCCAAGAGTTGGAGAAGAATGAGTTGCTGTATTTCAATTTAGCAAAACCTTGGACAGGGTAATCCATCAGATGGATTTGATATTTTGAAATATAATGTGGACAACCTGATCAGAGTTGACAGTTGAACTCTGGGTGTCCTATGATCATTTTGGTCAAGGAGATGAATTATATGAAAACTATATCCGCATGGGTTCTAAGGATGTTGTTCTATACATTCGACCTATCCGGTCGTCGGGTACCATTACTAGATGGTCACTTCGATTGGTACAAAAATTTATTTCTGTGCTACCGACTTAGGTTCGGACCTATGAGGTCACACACATTAGAGTTCATAATTCGATCGGATGGTTGATCAATGATTAAGAATCGTTCTAGGGTTAAATGATCAATACGATTGACATTTAACCCAGTGCAAGTATTGCAGGAGGATCGATTAGCAATTCGATTGCTAATTGACTTAATTTGATTAAGCCAATGAGCTGAGATTAAATTTAATTAAATATAATTTAATTAGATTTATTTTGGGCTTGATTGGATCAAGTCCAATTAGTTTATTGGATAAGCCAAGTGCAAGAAAAAATTAGTCCTAGTTCAACTAGGACTTGGGTCAATCTAATTTCTAATTTGATTAGAAAATTAAATCAGATTTAAATCTAATTTAATCTGATTAAATTAGGTTCTTAATTGGGTTAAGACCTATTTTAATTAGGTTGATCTAATTTTGGTTTGATTTGGTTTGGGAAACCAAATTAAAACAAGTCATAAGATAGAATCCTTGTAAGACTAGGATTCCACCTTGCGCCACATAAGCCTTCCCCACGCCCTCTCTCTTATTCAACGCCAATCTCTACTTATTTTGTGTGACAAAAGCCCTCTCCCAGGTCTCTCCCACATTCACAAAAGGTTTCCTCTCTTCTTTCTTACATGGAAGGTGGTTTGGATCAAATCAAAAAGGAATAAGTTTGGATTTCGAATTCTATGAGATAGAGTTTTAGAAATTCAAATTCTCTTTCAATTTTGCATCGAATTTATCCAATTTTTTTTTGAAATTTTTGTGGCTTTTAGGGTATACATTGTGCACCCTTTACTAGTAATCCATGCATGAAAATATGGAGGAGGTGCTCAAGAGTTGGGCGCCCCTTAACTTGCCATGTTTGGATAAGCCTTGACTAGGTATTTGACCTAGACAAGGACTCTATCATATCTCTCTGTATAAAAGACTTCATAAAATTTTTGGAGAAGACAGAGATTTGAGATACCTTTGAGCCATCCAAAAATCAGAGAGAAAGACCTTTGGGTCATAGAGATATAAAAGACACAAGTTAGGGTGTCTAGAGAGAAAAATGAGAAGAAGAAGAGGGTCTTCTTCTAGGGTTATTTGTTTTCATATCTTTCCTCCCTCCATCTTGAGTTTCCTGAGAGCGTCTCAGATCTGAAACTCCTTCTTTTACTTTCCATCTTTAGAAGAGTCCAAATCAAGAAGAAGGAGGCACCTGATCAACCATCAAAGAAGGATCAGCGCAGTACTAGCATACTGTGCTGATTTTCTGAAGCAAGACTTCTGATCGAGATTCGTGGGCTCGTGTGGACGACTCCTAGAGGCTGGATGCATGTACGGCTTGCAACATCATCCTTAAGCCCAGATCAGTGAAGTTAGAGCGTCTAACTTGCAAGGTAATAGATCTGATCTATTGTTTAATACATACATTAGATGTGGTATAGAAACATGTTGATATGATCAACATGTAGTTCATGCTATATTTATATATTTTAATTTCTGATTTAATGCTATGTAATAATCATGTAATAAGGTCTTAGATCTAGGAAATCTCTGATTTTAGAAAATAAATTTTGATTTATTTTAGTCTTCCGCTGTATGATCTTGAAAAAGTTTCAAGATCTAACCCTGAAACCCTAGATCTGGTTCCTACAGGATCAACCTGGAACAGCCCTGTATAATCTGAATTTTGATTCTCCAAAATTTAGCTTGCTGAATTAGAATAAAGTCTGGATCACGATCAACACTTGATCTTTCTCCTTGATCTTCTTCTTCTCCTCTTCTCTAGAGTTTTTCTTGCTATGTGCTGCTACCAGATGCTAGAAACCAGTAAGAAAGAGGCACCTAAACTCCTTTGGACATGAAACTGCTTGAGACGTGCATCCTAAGAAAGGGATGTATAGAACACCCAAGAGAAGAGAAAAAAAGTGAAAGAGAGGGGGTGGGGAGAGCCTTTGGGTGTGAGGGGCAGCTGATTTTGATCGCTTAAAGATCTTAGGAGAGGTCTCTTCAAATAGGTATAAAGATTGAATCCTATTCAATCATATAATACAAGTCCTATTTGTATTAAGATTCCTATTAACTTAAGTTATCCAACTTACATTAGGAAGTCCATTAGGCACCAATAATTGGAGCCCTTGCACTCATAATTAGACATCCTCTTTTGTACCTAAGAAATATCCCATATGAAATCCAAAGGCCCTCTAATTAATGGATATATCCAAATTGATCAAATTAAAGTGACGCTCCATAATAACTATCAAGAAAATTATAAGGGACTTGCACCCTTAATTTATGTGATCCATAATCTTAGACATCCAACAATTCGAGTCTCATAAATCTTATTCATGAAGATTATTAGTAGATAATTAAGTTAGAATTAACTTATCAAATAAGTAATCCCAACAGAAAGAGAAATTGGATCTAACCATGTACTAGTAAGGTTACCATAAATCCAATGGATTTCTCTAAACTCAATTGACACTTCATAAGCTCAATTTTTTATTCCAGACCTAATCCTTTCGTTGTGTGACCCTATAGATTCAATTCTATCTGATAGTGAGATATACAATGATCTCTATCATTATATCATTGAAACTCTTTTCAATAGATCAGAATAATTTCACTCTAACTCAACAAGGATTGTCGATCCGAAACAACCCTAATGAGCTCTCACAATCCATCAGTGATACCTAGCAGTATATAGTGACAATCTAGTAGAACTGAAATGAACCTCTAGATGTAGTTAACGTGTGATTTAGTCCCTCTATCGTGAGTTCCGACTAGATGGCAGGTCATGGATAAATCGTCAAACCTCAACATCAGTCATATGATAGATTGATTAGCTCAAGTCCAGTTGTGACTTTTATGAAAATTCTTCTCTATCAATCACACTGCTATGGCTACAAACTCTTGGACTTAGCCTCTCAAATCTCATAGGACTACTCCTCTTTATCAAGATTGATAGATCCTATCTTGATGCGCATCCTACTCCTACAGTAGACCAACTGTCGCCAACATCCACTACAAGGCTCATTAAGATCCATATTTATGTGTCAATCAAACTCTAGCAGCCTCACTGCGAGTAACAGTACCATCTCAAGTAAAGGACCAGTCACATAACTACATCATCGAAACAATCACTGATGATTGAATAGAAATCTAAATGATCCCTCATATGATCACGCTCAGTGTTAGTTGTTCTCTAATAACCATCTGCACTTGTCGCTCTGTGTCTCTATACAGTAGATTAGAGATCCATCTATTTCAAAGGAAGTGATTTGTGCACTAGTCTATCCAAATCTATCATCGCCTCATAATAATCCTATGATCGAGAGCCTTTAGGAATTAAATACATGTCTCTAATTCTCAACACTTTGAGAATATGTATCAAAACTAATTTTATAGACGATTCAAGGACACATTACACTTGAATAAAATAAACTATCTCCATTTTATTGATTATATTAATATATTAAGTACAAATTTGTATCCTAGATATATTATAATGTATCAGCCATATTGGCTTCTAGGACATACATCTAACAATCTCCCACTTGGACTAAAGCCAATTGGCCACAAATCTAAGTCCATTATTACAAGGTGGACTTTCATTTTTGGTTGGCTCGACTGCTTAGTCAGTGGGTCTGCCACATTATTCGTGGAGTATACTCTTCGTAGCTCGACATTAGGCAGTCACGTACACTGCTGTTCTATGTGTTTGGACTTCTGGTGAGACATTGGGCTCCTTAGCAAGGGCTATGGTGAAATTATCTTTGCAGTACTGTGTCATGGCATGACATCCAGTTTTGCAACTAACATTAAAATCAAAATTCATCCTACACATCTATAGCACACTCAGCCTCCATTGATCGATTACTCAGAACTCTTCTAGTAAATCGAACAAGAATACATCCTCGAATCGCAACTCAAAATCACCTCCAAAGATCAAGAACAGATCCTTAGTTCTTCTTAAGTACTTAAAGATATTCTTCATAGCTATCCAGTGCTCCTCATCTGGATTCGACTAATACCTGCTTGTGACACTTACGGCAAGAGCAATATCAGGTCAAGTACTAGCATGGCATACATGAGGCTTCCTATTATCGAAGTATAAAGAATCATACTCATGCGCTGCACCTCCTCAGATGTGGTCAGACACATTATCTTGGAGAGACTAATACCATGCCTAAGAGGTAAGAGATATCTCTTGGAGTTTTTCATGTTGAACCTCTTCAGCATCTTCTCAATGTATAGCTTTTGTGACAGGCCAAACATCCATTTAGGTCTATCCCTATAGATTTTTATTGTGAGAATATAGGATGCTTCTCCTAGATCTTTCACGGAGAATTCTTTGGACAACCATCTTTTGACTATGGTCAGCATGGGAATATCATTTTTAATAAGGAGAATATCATCCACATACAATACGAGAAAGATGATTGCACTCCCATTGACTCTCTTGTATACACAAGATTCCTCATCATTTTTTATGAAATCAAACGATTTGATTGCCTCATCAAAATAATGGTTCCAACTTCGAGAAGCCTGCTTTAATCTGTATATGAACCTTTGCAGCTTGCAGACTCTGTGATCACCATCACCAGATGTGAAATCCATAGACTACTCAATATAAATATCTTCTTCAAGATATCCATTCAGGAAGATAATTTTCACATTCAATAGGTACAATATCTTTAGGTGGATTCACTAAAGTCCAGACTTGGTTCGAGTGCATCAAGTCAATTTCTGATTTCATAGCATCTAACTATTTCTCAGAATCGATATCAGACATCGCCTCATTAAAGGTATTGGGATCATCACCATGACCGCTATCTCCTATAAGGAACATTTTCTTTACTTCCTTCGTAAGCATATCCATATACCTTTCAGGAGGTCGGAAGACTCTGCTAGATCTACGAGGTGGCTGAAGAACATCAACTACTGGCTCATAGACTATGGGTTCTTGAGGATCTATAGCTCTAGACTCTTCAGAGACCTTCTCTTCGAGTTTCACTAACCTTCCACTGTCGCCATCTTGGATAAACTATTTTTTCAGGAACACGATATTTCGACTCACAATCATATTGTGGTTTTGTGGAAAGTAGAAGTAGTATCCCATAGATTCTTTTGGATATCCTATAAAGTGAGCTATAATAGATCTATCCTCCAATTTTTCCACTATCTGTCTCTTGACATAGGTCGGACATCCTCAAGTCTTAAGATAACCCAGACTCGGCTTCTTACCAAACTATATCTCATACAGTGCGGTAGGAATAGACTTTAAAGGAACCCTATTCAACAAGTGAATGGCAATTAACAAGGCATGTCCCCAAAGAAATAAGGATAGATTAGTGAAGCTTATCATGGACCTGACCATATCTGTTGGGCATAAAATACTCCCCAGCCGAAGTTCGTGTCAGGAGTGACCCTCCAGGGATTCTACTGACATCCGACCTTCGGCGATATCTTTTCGAACCTCTCCGACGGCCGAGCCCCCGCAACGTTCCCGAGTTCTGCCGACGGATAAACCCCCACCAGTGTCAACCGAATTCTCCACGATGGATGGACTCCATCCAAGTTTCTACGGTGGTCGACCACCTTCTAGACTCTGTCCGGGCTCCTATGGGAGCTGGACTTCTTCCCCGAACTCCAGCTGCAGGTAGCCTTCATTCGGGCTCCTACGGGAGTCAGACTTCTTCTCCAAACTCCAACTGCAGGTAGACTTCATCCGGGCTCCTAAGGGAGCCGAACTTCTTCCCCGAACTCCGACTGCAGGTAGCCTTCATCCGGGCTCCTACGGGAGTCGGACTTCTTCTCCGAACTCCGACTGCAGGTAGACTTCGTCCGAGCTCCTACGGGAGCCAGACTTCATCCCTGAACTCCGACTGAAGGTAGACTCCGTCCGAGCTCCTACGGGAGCCGGATTTTCGTCCTGAACTCCTGTTGCAGGTAGACCTCATCTGAACTCCTACAAGGGTCGGACTCCGAGCTTCTGCTACAAGCGGTCTACTTTAAATTTCTACTACGAGCGATCCACGCCGGACTTCCACTGTAAGCCTTCACCCGAGCTTCCATTGTGGATGAATTCCTTTCGTATTTCTATTGCAGGCCGGCTTCGGTCGAGCTTCCTCGACAAATGATCCCCATCTGGGCTTCTACGGAGATCAGACTCCGACCGAACTTCTACAGCGGACAGATTCTGGATGAACTCCTACGACACATGGACTCCAGCAGTCGGACCCCTCCAGTGGATGAATCTCTCCAGCGCCATCCGACATCCACTGCCGGTCGATCCTCTGCCAAATTCTGTGTGAAACTGAACTTCGTCTATGGAAAGCCTCTGATCGAGCTCCTACAGCAAATGGCCCTCACCTGTAGTATTAACGCCCAAGGCACCCAACGGTAGAAGGCTCGCCAGCAACATCCGAGCTCCTCTCAGATGGATAGCTATCTCTCTCCATTAGACACCTCAATCGAGCTTCAGCCGACAGGCCTGGACTCCCTGGCAGGCCACAGTAATGGCCACGACTCTGCTCCACTTCTTGCGATGGATTTCGCATGACTCCACCACTCTCTGACAAGTCACGACAACGGACACTGCTCCACTTCCTATGATGAATTCCATGCAACTCCACCACTCTCTGACAAGTCGCGACAACGGACACTGCTCCACTCCCCGCAACAGGCTCCACGTGGCAAGCCACGGTGATAGCCATGATCTACTCCACTACTCTTCATAACAAACTCCTCCTGACCCCGAACGGCCCACTACCAGGTGGTTACAAACGTCGCTATCAGTTTGTTGCACCCTCCACCTATAAAAAGAGGATCCCAGATACGTTATTCTCTAAGCTCTAATTTCTATCTCGAAACTCTGCTAAAATTTTTGTTCGAGCACTCCATTCTTGTTGAAGCAGAGAACTGACTTGAGTATCGGAGGGTCTTGCCGGAGTATCCCCAACTCCGGTTTAGACTTTCTTTGCAGGTCCCGACGGCGACCGCGACTCCCTCGACTCCAGCTTCTTCGACGCTGGCAAATTTTTGCACCAACAAGATTGGCGCTAGAGGAAGGGTGTGTGTGTCTTCACAGTACCCTTATTCTTAAAGGAGCACTCAACGGGACCGCTATCGGTCATCTTCTCCGACATCTTCTCCTCCGGTTTCCTGCCTGATCTCCACCTGATGCCTCCCCGAAGGGCATCCTCCAGGCGGTCAATGGCCTCTGTGACCAGATCTCAGCGAGCTCCGCAAGCCCTGACTCCATCTCCAGTTTTCCAGGCTCCTCTTCCTCCGGCGACAGCAGTCGGCATGAAGCACTCCGATGATTGGCCTCCGACCGATTTCACCAATACCATCTCGAGAGAATCCCGACAGGGAACAACCGGTGTATTGGCCGGACCTCCCAAGCGACAAAGGATTGAGGAATCCATAACCTTTACTGAGGAAGATGCTCGGGGAGTTCAATTCCCCCACAACGATACGGTTGTAGTTTCTTTAAATATAGCTAATTACGATGTGCGCCGCATTCTTGTCGACAATGAAAGTTTGGCCGATATTTTATTCTACGATGCCTTCTAAAAAATGTCCATCCTTGACGGTCATTTGGGGCCGATTAGCTCCCCTCTGGTAGGGTTTACCGACGATGCTATCCCAGTGGAGGGGGTAATAACTTTGACTATAGCTGCGGGTCGATATCCAAGATAATTCAGGGCTTTGGTGGATTTTCAGGTGGTGAAGGCAACGTCAGCCTACAACGCAATCCTCGACCGACCTGGCCTCAATGCCCTCCGGGCCGTGGTGTCGACCTACCATCTGAAATTGAAATTCCCTACTAACCAGGGGGTCGGAGAAGTCAAGGAAGACCAAGCCCTGGCCAGACACTGCTACAGCATAGCCTTGCAAAGAAGTGACCAATCTAACCTCTGTTCGATCGATGGATTGGACGCCCGCGACGATCTCACTGAGGAAAGGGGCGGGCCAATCAAAGATCTGGTTTCTATCCCTTTGGATGATGGGAATACAGAGCATGTGGTGAAGATCGGCTCCAACTTGGGGGAAGAGGTGCGAACGTAGCTCATTGATTTCCTATGAAAGAATGTGGATATTTTCGCTTGGGTTCCAGCAGACATGTCGGGGATTGACGCAGAGGTCATGGAACATCGTCTGGCCGTTGATCCAAAGCATCGATCGATGAAAGAAAAAATCTGAGGTTATGCATCAGAAAGGCAAAAAGCGATAGCCGAGGAAGTGGATAAACTCCTAAAAGCTGAATTCATTAGAGAGGTCAATTATCCTGACTGGATTTCCAACTTTGTCCTAGTCAAAAAGGCAAACGGCAAGTGGAGGATGTGTATAGACTTCAAAAAGCTGAATAAAGCCTGCCCAAAGGATAGCTACCCTCTGCCCAGAATTGATCAACTGGTGGATGCAACCTCGGGCCATGAGCTTCTCACCTTTATGGATGCATTCTCTGGCTATAATCAAATCAGAATGGTGCCAGAAGATGAAGAAAAGACTGCTTTCATTACTAACCATGGTCTTTACTGTTACAGGATCATGCCTTTCGGCCTAAAAAATGCAGGTGCGACCTATCAGCGGTTGGTGAATAAAATCTTCAAGGAGCAGATCGGCCGCAACATGGAGATCTACATGGACGACATGCTCGTGAAAAGCAAATCTTCAACGAACCACGTCGCCGACCTCGAGGAGACCTTCGACGCCCTTCAAAAATATAAGATGAAGCTAAACCCGACTAAGTGTGCTTTCGGAGTGACCTCAGGGAAGTTTCTGGGCTTCATGGTATCGGGGCGCGGGATTGAAGCCAATCCAAAGAAAATTCTCACCATCCAGGAGATGGCCATCCCAAAGTCGATAAAAGAGGTTCAGCGCTTTACAGGGAGGGTGGTAGCCCTGAATCGCTTCGTTGCGAGGTCGGCCGAATGGTGCTTACCCTTCTTCCAAACCCTCAAGCAGCCGAAGAACTTCTGTTGGACCACTGAGTGTCAACGGGCGTTCGAAGAACTAAGGAGCTACCTCGGCTCGCCTCCACTATTGGCGAAGCCCAAGCCCGGGGAGGAGTTGTTCTTGTACCTGACGGTCTCCCCTATGGCCCTCGCAGCAGTTCTTGTCAAGGAAGAAGCAAAAATTCAACGGCCGATCTACTACATCAGTCGCACGTTGAGAGATGCCAAAACCAGGTATACTAAATTAGAGAAACTAATTTACGCCCTGTTGATTGCAGCCTGAAGGCTCCGACCTTACTTTTAAGGGCACACCGTAACGTTGCTCACCGACCAGCCGATTAAGATGATTCTGCACCGGGCGGATGCTTCCGGGAGGATGGCGAAATGGACGATCGAGCTCACAGAATTCGACATCAACTATCAACCTAGGCCGACAGTAAAAGCCCAGATATTGGTAGATTTTATAGTAGATGCACTATCTCGGAGGAGGTCGAACCTGAACAAGGTGAAGTTGACGGCCTGAAGTCCCGACTGAACTCCTCTGAAGAAGAAACAGACCCCCCTGATTGCTTTTGGGCCCTCTATGTGGATGGATCCTCCAACATGTCGGACGCAGGCGCGGGCCTGATTTTGATCAGTCCGGAGGGGATCGTCGCAGAGTACGCACTGCGCTTCGAATTCCTCACAACGAATAATGGAGCGGAATATGAAGCTCTGATCGTAGGATTGAGATCGCCAAAGAATTAGGAGTAGATCGGCTCCAAGTTTATAGCGACTCCCAATTGGTAATGGGACAAGTCAGCGAAAACTATGAAGCACGGGAGGACAGCATGGCTAAATATCTTGAAAAGGTAAAGGAGCTCGTCCCCGCCTTTAGTAGCTTCAACATCAGGCAGATTCCAAGAATGAAAAATACCAGGACCGATCTTCTCTCCAAGTTGGCTACACTGGCTCCGGCTGAATTGCCCAAGGGTGTTCTCTTTGAAGTTCTGAAGTGTCCAGATACGGAAGAATCGTGGCCCGTGATGAAAATTGGCCATGAACCCAGTTGGATTGACCCACTGATGGCATATCTCAGAGACGGGGTTCTCCCTCATGATGTAAAAGAGGCTCAGAAGCTCAGAAATCAAGCCTCCCGATACATCCTTTATGAGGACAAGTTGTACAAGAGATCATACTCTTTGCCCCTTTTAAAATATCTCTGACCTTCGGAAGCTGATTACGCCTTGTGGGAGGTGCACGAAGAAATCTGCAGAAGCCATCTGGGGGCTAGATCCTTATCCCACAAGTTGCTCCGCCAAGGGTATTACTGGCCGACAATGTATCGTGACTCCATTGAATACGTTAGAAAGTATGACCGATGTCAGAGATATGCCAACATCCAGAGACAGCCCGCCTCCGAGCTTACACCCTTGAGCGCCCCATGGCCGTTTGCGCAATGGGGAATAGATATCCTTGGACCCTTTTCCGTGACGTCGGGGCAGAGGGAGTTCCTCCTGGTAGCAATTGACTATTTCACCAAGTGGGTTAAAGCCAAACCGCTGGCAAAAATCACAGAAGTTAAAGTGCAAGACTTCGTCTGAAAGTCTATCATTTGCAGGTTCGGCCTGTCGAGAACCCTAATTACTGATAATGGGCGGCAATTTGCGAGAGCGAGATTCGTCAAATTTTATGAAGACCTAAACATCTCCCACAACTTCACATCGGTAGCCCATCCTCAGGCCAACGGCGAAGCCGAAGTGACCAACAGAACTCTGCTGCAAGGAATCAAGATAAGGCTCGAAAAAGTGAAGGGAACTTGGGCAGACGAATTTTATCATATGTTGTGGGCGTACCGAATTACCCAAAGATTGCCCACGGGGAAAACCCCCTTCGCTCTAGCCTTCAAAACGGAGGCTGTTATCCCAATTGAGCTCAAACTCCCATCGGCATAAGTCGTGGCATTCAACGAACATCACAATTCACAAGGTCTTAAAGCCAACCTCGACTTGTTAGAAGAAAAGCGGAGGTAGCTCAAGTTTGGATGGCAGCTTACAGATAGAAAGTCGCCCACTATTATAACTCCCGGGTCAAAAACAAAGTCTTTAAAGCAAGAGACCTAGTGCTTCGACGAGCCGTTGTCTCGCAACCTCAGGATTGAGGAAAGCTTGCCCCAAATTGGGAAGGCCCGTACGAAGTCAAGGAGGTAGTCCGGTCCGAAACTTACTACCTCAAGAGCTTGGAGGAGCAGACCTCCCGCGACCATGGAGCTCAAAAAATTTACGAATGTATTACCGACAACTTTACTTTAAATAAAAGTTTTATATCCACATGTCTTCTCTCTTGGCACGAGCCTATATCGACAGGACAATCGAAACAAATCGTGTCGGGAGCAGGAGGAGAACCTCGTCTTGACACAATCGAAAGCCCGATCCTCCTTAGACCGGATGGGGGGAGAGGCCCTGCAACACCCATATGTGCCCCCACAACCCTGTTAGGGACAGGAGGAGAACCTCGCCTAACAGGAGCAAAGTTGAAGGCTCGTTACACTTAGATCGGATGGAGGAAGAGGCCCTGCAACGCCCATATGTGCCCCCACAGCCCTGTTAGGGACAGGAGGAGAACCTCGCCCTAACAGGAGCAAAGTCGAAAGCCAGTTACACTTAGACCGGATGGGGGAGAGGCCCTGTAACGCCCATATGTACCCCCACAGCCCTGTTAGGGACAGGAGGATAACCTCGCCCTAACATGAGCAAAGCCGAAGGCCCGGTTACCCTTAACCGAATGGGGGAGAGGCCCTGCAATGCCCATATGTGCCCCCACAGCCCTGTTAGGGACAGGAAGAGAATCTCGCCCTAACAGGAGCAAAGTTGAAGGCCCGGTTACCCTTAGATCGGATGGAGGGAGAGGTCCTGCAATGCCCATATGTGCCCCTGCAGCCCAATTAGGAACAGAAGGAGAACCTCATCCTAACCTGAGCTGAAACCGATTACGTCAGAAATAGGGGAAGGACCTCGTCCTGACACCAATTAAGGTCTGGTCATTCAAAACCAAATAAGAAAAAGAGAACCTTCTCAGCGGTCCCTCCGCGCTCCCGTGACCCCACTAAGAGCAGAGGGAAAACCCTCACTCGAAAAAAGAAAAAGAAAAAAGGGGAGGGGGGTTAAAAAGGAAAGCGACGAACTGCATCAGCAACAAATGAAAAACAAATTACATCAAAGATACAGAGAACCTCATCTCAGTGAGGATTGAGGTTCTTATCAAAATCCTCGATCTCCAAGAGAGCTCTCAACACAGGCCAAGGATAAGACGGCTTCCTCGGGGCGACGAGAAGCTCAGACCTCCGAGCTCGAACTCTGAAAGGAGGCATCAAACTCGAATGGTCCCGGACAAATCTGAGGCCATAAATAAAAGGACAGGTTAATGCGACGGCGATCGGGTACCTCCGAACGACATCGATATCAAGCAAAGCAAAAGCCGAAAGAAGCTCGGCAAACGATAATTCAACACGTGAGTAAAAGAGGTAATGAAAAATTTCCTTCTCATGTCATTAACTAAGTATGCATTACAGAGCCCTTGAGGCTGAAGAAGAAAGATGATAAGAAAAGCAAGCCGACATGGCGATGACCAGGAACCTCCAGACAACATCGGCATCGAACAAAAAAAAAAGGGAGAATACAACAATAACAATAGTGAATGAAAGAAGTTCGGTAGGCGACAATTTGACGCAAAGTGCAGACAAGGTAACAAAAATCTCCTTTTCATTCTCGATTAACAAGGTGTACGTTACAAAGCCCTGAGGACCGAGAAAAAAAGAACATTACTACAAGACTTGAAAAGAATACATTAGAGACCGCTTCAAGCTTTCGACTTCTCCTTCCGGTTCCATCCTTCTCAGCAGTATTTCCCAGTGCGTGTGATGAATCCATCGGCTCTCGCCCCCTGCCTCGTTCTGCTCCATTGCCGAAACCCCAACCCTAGGGGGAAAAGGGGGGGATAGAATTCAAGGGGCGGCGGCAGCGGCAACGACGACCTGTATCGGGAAGAATCGAAAGTACCTCCGAGGTCGCGAAGATGTCGGAGGCATGCACCACCACCGTGTGCTCCCCGACAACAACCATCCTAGGTACTTCGGGAGGTCGGCATGCGCTACTTCCACCGCCCCCGCAATAAGTTCTACTGTCCCACCGTCAGCGCCGACCGCCTCTGGTCCCTCGACCCCGATGACGTCAAGAAACCCGCCACAGCTTATGATGGCAACTCTACCCCCTTGACCAGTGTCGCCCCGTTCAACTACTTCGAAATTCTCGGGCAGGACGCGCTCACCGGCTGGTTCCGTTATTAAATCCCTGTTGTTGAAGGAATTCTCCCTCGAGCCCCCTTCGAAGCTGTGGGAACCCTCAGTGACAGTTCGGCAGCCGCTGAACTTGCAGGCCACTGTTTTCCCCCTCCTACTCCTCTCGATCCGTAGCATCCTCTCGAGATTGACCTCCGGGTCAGAAGCCCCGATGGGAGAACTCCTCGAAAGGGCTCAGAAGACTGAAGGCAGCGGGGAGCCGACGGAGATGGCGAAGATTGGCGCGAAGAATGCTCAGGGTCGAAAAGGGCACCGATGGGTGGCTAAACTCTCAAGCAAAATGAAGTCTCTGGAGGGAAGGAGGGGATTTAAATAAGCGACGGGGCCTGGCACAGTTATGGTGGCGAATATTCCTAGGTCAACCAATGCCCGCCATGTGTCCCACTCACTGTGGCATAGGCTGACTGCTGGTGGGACCATTATGGTGTGGCGCTTGGGACTACGCTCAAGCAGAAATTTCAAAAGGACTCTTCGGATCGCCTTAATTGGAAAAAAACTCCAACACGCGCGCATTAAATGCCAGGATTTCGAGGGCGGTCGTGCGCAGGATTCAAGGGAGCAACTTCGGCTGTGAAAATTTTTCTGTACTTTCTTCATTCAAACTCAAACTCGAAAGTAGGGAGACTGGTGTTGGGTATAAAATACCTCTCAGTCGAAGTTCGTGTCAGGAGTGACCCTCCAGGATTCTACCGACGTCCGACCTTCGGCGACATCTTTTCGAACCTCTCTGACGATCGAGCCTCCGCAACGTTTCCGAGTTCTGCCGACGGATAAACTCCCACCAGTGTCGATCGATTCTCCATGACAGACGGACTCCATCCAAGTTTCTACGATGGTCGACCACCTTCTAGACTCCATCCGAGCTCCTACGGGAGCTGGACTTCCTTTCCGAACTCCAACTGCAGGTAGCCTTCGTCCGGGCTCCTACGGGAGTCGGACTTCTTCTCTGAACTCCAACTGTAGGTAGACTTCATCCAGGCTCCTATAGGAGCCAGACTTCTTCCCCGAACTCCAGCTGCAGGTAGCCTTCGTCCGGGCTCCTACGGGAGTCGGACTTCTTCCCTGAACTCCGACTGCAGGTAGACTTCGTCCGAGCTCCTACAGGAGCCAGACTTCATCCCCGAACTCTGACTAAAGGTAGACTCCATCCAAGCTCCTACGGGAGTCGATTTTCATCCTGAACTCCTATTGCAGGTAGACCTCATCCGAACTCCTACAAGGGTCGGACTTCGAGCTTCTGCTACAAGCGATCTACTTTAAATTTCTACTACGAGTAGTCCGCACCGGACTTCCACTGTAAGCCTTCACCTTAGCTTCCATTGTGGATGAATTTCTTTCGAATTTTATTACAGGCAGGCTTCGATCGAGCTTCCTCGACAAATGATCCCCATCCGAGCTTCTACGGAGATCGGACTCCGACCGAACTTCTGCAGCGGATAGATTCTAGACAAACTCCTACGACACATGGACTCCAGCAGCCGGATCCCTCCAGTGGATGAACCTCTCCAGCGCCATCCGACATCCACTGCCGGTCGACCCTCTGCCGAATTCTGTACGAAACCGAACTTCGTCTATGGAAAGCCTCTGACTGAGCTCCTACAGCAAATGGCCCTCGTCTGCAGTATTAACGCCCAAGGCACCCAACGGTAGAAGGCTCGCCAGCAACATCCGAACTCCTCTCAGATGGATAGCTACCTCTCTCCACCAGACACCTCAACCGAGCTTCGACCGACAGGCCTGGACTCCTTGGCAGGCCACAGTAATGGCCACGACTCTGCTCCACTTCCTGCGATAGATTTCATGTGGCTCCACCACTCTCTGGCAAGTCGCGACAACGGACACTGCTCCACTTCCTACGACAGATTTTGCGCGGCTCCACCACTCTCTGGCAAGTCACGACAACGGACACTGCTCCACTCCCCGCAACAGGCTCCACGTGGCAGGCATGGTGATAGCCATGACTCCACTCCACTACTCTTCATAACAAACTCCTCCTAGCCCCGAACGGCCCACTACCAGGCAGTTACAAACGTCGCTATCAGTCTATTGCACCCTCCGCCTATAAAAAGGGACCCCAGATACGTTATTCTCTAAGCTCTAATTTCTATCTCGAAACTCTGCTAAAATTTTTGTTCGAGCACTCCATTCTTGTTGAAGCAGAGAACTGACTTGAGTGTCGGAGGGTCTTGCTGGAGCACCCCCAACTCTGGTTTAGACTTTCTTTGCAGTTCCGGCGGCGACCGCGACTCCCTCGACTCCAGCTTCTCCGATACCGATGAATTTTTGCACCAACAATATCTAATAGGATCTTGTTCCTCCTTTCAGATATCTCATTGAGCTGAAGTATTTCAAGAGAGGTCCACTGAGAGACTATGCCATTGTCCTTAAGATATCTCAAAAAGTTTTGACTAAGGTATTCACCTCCTCGATCAGATCGAAGAATCTTAACAGATTTGTCTGTCTACTTTTCTACTTCATGCCTACATTCTTTGAACTTTTCAAAGACCTCAGACATGTGTTTCATTAGATACACATATCCATACCTAGATAAATCATCGGTAAAGGTAATGAAGTAGATGTAACCATCCTGACCTGCACATCAAATGTCCCACACACGTCGGTGTGTACCAGGGCAAGTAGCTCTGTGGCCCTTTCCCCATGTCCTACAAAGGATAACTTGGCCATCTTTTTTCGAAGGCAGATTCACAAGTTGGATACGGCTTTGGGTTAAGAAAGCCAAGGATCCCATCCTTCTCTAGTCTGTTTATCCTGTCCTCTCCAATATAGCCTAATCTATGGTGCCACAAGTACTTCTAATTAGTTTCATCTCTGGGTCTCTTTTGGCCTACAGCACTCACTATTTGTTCGTTTAGATTCACATTCGCATCAACATGCAAGTGATAAAAACTGTCAATTAAAAGATCTCATGCAACCAATTTATTTCGTAAATAAATGAAACAAAAGTCTTCATTGAAACTCCTTTCTGTGCTAGCACAGACACAAAAATTAAATTCTGACTAGCTACAGGAACATAATAACAGTCTTTTAAATCTAATCTAACATCAGACGATAATCGGAGAGGGTAAGTACCAACGGCCTCTGCAGTAACTTTTACTCTATTGTCGATCTGAAGGATCATCTCACCTTCTCTCAACCTTCTACTTTCTATCAGACCCTGCATAGAGGTGCATATATGAGTACTTGAGCCAGAGTCTAATATCCAACTAGAAGTAGAAGAAATCCTAAGGTTAGATTCAATTACGAGCATACCTTCAGAAGGTTTGTCACCTTTTTTGATTTTTAGGCTTTTCAGGTATTTAGGACAGTTCCTCCTCCAGTGGCCTTCAGCATGATAATGGAAATACTTTTCCTTTGCTTCAGCTGCCTTAGGACTATCCTTCTTTGGCTTGCTCTCTCTCTTCTACTTCTTTGTGAATTTAGCATTCTTCCTTCTAACATAATTTCTCTTGGAAGAAGAAGTCACTCCACAGCGAGAATAGTACCTCTTGAACTCTTCAAGATACCCTCCATTGTGACGAACATGTTGACAAGTTCGAGAATAGTGTAGTCAAGTTTGTTCATATGAAAATTCATGATGAATTGACTATATGAACTAGTAAGAAATTGAAGGATCAGATTCATCTGCAATTTCTTTTGCATATCAAGTTCGAGCTTCTCGACCTCCTCAATATCCTTGATCATTGTCATACACTGCTCATAGACAAACTGCCTCTCATGCATCTTGAGGTTGAAGAGTCTCTTAGATACTTCGAAATGTACAGTACGATTTTGCTCGCCATACAATACTTGCAGGTGAGTGATCATAGCCCGGGCAGTGGGTATATGCTCGTGCTGGCTTTGCAACTCGTTTGACATGGACACTAGCACATAATACTTGATCTGACTGTCTTCATCCGTTCACTTCTCAAAAGCAGCTCTCTGCTCAGCAGTAGGATAGTTTGGTAACACAATGAGATCCTGATCGAGAACATGGTTTAAATTTTTTGAGGTCAAGACAATCCTGAGGTTTCTGAGTCAGTCTTTATAATTATTACTGGTCAAATGATTGGTTTTAAAGATGCGAGTTAGAAAATTTGAGGCTGACATGATGGTTTAACTGCGAGAGTAGAGATTCAAGTTAGACTTTTATACTTAATATTTTAATTTACTTCTAGAGACTTTAAGATGTAAATAATGACTCTCACTAATTTTTTGGATCCCTCCACTCCCTTGGAAGGAAACCAAAATCCTAACGCGATAAACGATTCTTAGTGGATACTGCAGTCCCACCGATAACATGCACCTCACCTAACAGTTATTGATAACATGCACACCGATATGTAGGCGACTCTTTGTCTAGATACTTCACTAAGCATGTTGCAGCCACTTGTCTCTAAGTCGTGGGCTCATCTAATAGTTATTGCCCACATTTTTAGTTATGCCAGATCCACCATTCACAAGCAAGTGTAAGGCCGTCATTGGGTCCTTCACCTAATAGTTATTGGGCCCAATCCCATCCTTACTCTGGAGTAACTCTTTGCTAATAGAGTGGTTGCGTATTTTCAATGCAACTAAACCACAACGACCAGCCGAGAACAATCAATGCTAGTAACATATCCATACATCTACAATGGTAGAAGACTTATGAACTTAATATTTGTGAAAAGATTTGGATTTAGGTCTCATCTAATCAGTCATCATATGACTAATCTAACTAGCATAGGCTAAATCAAACCGCTAAGCAATCTAATTTAAGACCTAATCTTCCAAATTGATCAAATAAGTGAAGAACAGTGAGGGTCCCCCCGTTGCCTTCCTTAGATACCAATGAATTAGCCAGATCGGCTAACGGAATCAATTAAATAATCACATCTCATTAACTTATCTTAGACACCAATAGGTCGATTAATCAGAATAGGTTAGCTCAAGTGAATTAAGCTCAAACCAACGAGGTAAATTAAGTCCTTAGGTTAATCGATTCTACATATGGGACTCGATCGATTTGATCAACAATAATTGTATGATCATTAATTCAATTGATCTAACTTAATTCAATACTTGATTCAGTTTGTATAATTACTTAATTGAATTAGACCCATATGACTCAAATCAAAAATCTTAGATATAATCCTATTATATGACCTAATTTTTATTTTTCTATGATCAAAACTTTCATGCACAAACACAAATTTTAGATTCTAAAATCATATTTTAGATCTAAATTTTTTGCATGAAAGTAAATTTTAAAATATAAAAATAATTTTTAGATTTTAACATACAAACATATATCATATATATGCATGTATAATTGATCTAAATAAAATTTTCGATCTAAGTATGACATCATATATCTCATATATTAATCATGAATGAGATTAAAAATAAATTTATTATCTAAATATACAATCATATATCATATATATGAATCAAAAATTAGATTATAAAAAAATTTTAAACTTTATGCATGCATCTATATTTTACATGAACATTAACTAGAACTCTTTCTAGATCAAAATTCAGATCTATGCATGTAATAACATACCAACTATATGTTCTAAAACTAAATATAAAATTAAATTTTAGATTTAAAGACCTATCTATACATCTTATATATCAAGAAAAAAATTGATTTTAAAATTTTTTCAAAAATATGTATATCAAAATTCAGCATATGAAAACCCATGGCTCTGATACCACTGTTGGAATTCGGGTTTGATGCATGCATATGTGTTTCAAAATTTTTATTTTACTAAATACCGCAGTAGAAAATAAGATTAAAATATTTTTAACCTAAATTTTATATGTATAAAAATATAAAACCATATAGATCTATTTCATATGCTAAAATTGATATATGCTGAAATTCAGATTGTGATCAAATCAAATACCTGTTTCACAATAGATTAGAGACCCATCTATCCTGAAGAAATAATTTGTGTGCTAGTCTATCTGGATCTATCATCATCCTCATGATGATCCTATGATCGGAGCCTTTAAGAATTAAATACATATCTTTAGTTCTCAACACTTTGAGAATATGTATCAAAACTAATTCCATGGATGATTCAAGAACACATTACACTTGAATAAAAAAGAACTTACTCTTTTTATTGATCATATCAATATATTAAATACAAATTTGTGTCCTAGATATATTATAATGTGTGAGCCATATTGGCTTCTATGATATACATCTAACCATCCAAACATGGACAAAAGAGAAAAAGAGATGGTCTTAACAACCAACCTTTGGTTGTTGGTAAGAAAGAAGGGATATACACCAACTTACCTCACGCCAAGAAGCATCATGCCATCCCTCACTCTCCCTTGAATTTTCATGCATGCCTCCTCTTAATTTTGGCATCAAAACTTGATCCATATCAGCCCATCTACACCCCATAAGATGCATGGTTTAAATAGGGAAGAGATAGAGTTTAGGTGAGAGTCCAAACTCCTTTGAACTCTAGGATTTTGATACCACCCACAACTCAAATTTTTTATGCCCATCTATCTCACAAAAAGAAGGATTTTAAGAGTCCTTCTTACATGCTAAAAAGAGGAGAGGGTGTGGGATATTTGTGGCTTCCAAATTTGGTTGGCGTGGGGTTGTTATGTGGCACATGGAGAGAAGAGTTTAATCTATTTAGGACTCTTTTTTAGATGGCTGATTTAAACCAATTTGAACTCTAACCAATTTTAATCATATTAAAAATTGATTAGATCCAAATAAATTAAAATCTAAATTTGATTAAGAGCATAAACTATTTAGATTAGATGTCACCTAATTAGAGAAGGAGTCCTAGTCCTTTTAGACTCTCTCTTGATGCTTGAGTCAAACTCAATTTAATCCTAATCTAATTAAGATTTAGTGCACCTATGAAGAAGAGAATTTTTAGTCCAAATAGAACTCAAATACTCTTGGTTAGATCCTAGTCTAATTAAAATTAAGTCAAACCCAAATCCTAATTCAATAAAAAATTATTCTCTCATGCAATTTGGTTATCTGATAATCTAATTAGGCTTGATCAAACCAAACTCATGTCAAGTAAATTAAATATAATTTAATTAGACTTAATGCAAGTCCTATTGCTCAATCAAAATGAGCTAATTAGCAATTCAATTGCTAATTAATCCTCCTATAACTTACTAACTCTTTAGCAAGTTACTTTATTACAAATTTTGTATTGGATTACTCATCAATCAAATTGATAATTAAATCCTATCATGATTCATAATCATAATTAAATCATCTGATCGGTCAAAAACTTCTTTGTGTGTGACCCCATATGTTTCATTCTGTCTGGTAGTGAGATATATTATAATCTCTATCACAATATCATCAAAACTCTTTTCAATGGGTTGGAACCATTCCAACTCTGTCCATCAAGGATCATCGATCATCGAGATGATTCTCATGGATCTCACAATCTACTAGTGACACCTAGCAGTATGTAGTGACAATCCAGTAGAATAAAAGATGATGAACCTCTAGGAGCAATTAACGTATGATACAGTCCCTCTATCGTGAGTTCCGACTAGATGACAGATCATGGATGAATCATCAAATCTCATCATCAATCATATGATAGATTCAATCAGCTCAAGTTCATGCGTGATTCTTATAGAAACTCTTTTTCATTAATCATACTGCTATGGCCATAGACTTAAAGACTCACCTTCTTAAATTTCACAGGACTACTCCCTTCTGCTAAGGTCGATAGATCCCATCTAGGTGCACATCTTACTTCTACAATGAACCAACTGTCGCCAGCATCCACTACAAAGACTGATTGAGTCAATATTAACATATAGTCAAACTCCAGCAGCCACACTGCGAGTAGCATAGCACCGTAAGTCAAAGAATCAGTTACATCATTGCAACATCGAGAAAGTCACTAACGAGTGAGCAGACATCCATGTGACTTCTCATATTGGTCACACTCAGTGCTAGTTGTTCTTTAACAACCATCTGTATTCTCACTCTAGTGTCACTACATCACAGACTCGAAACTCATCTGTCCAAAGAAAATGATCCATGCATTGGTCTATCTAAATCAATCACCATCTCTATGATGATCTTATGATCAAAAGTAATTTAAGAATTAATCATCAATAACACATGTCTCAAATTTCAATTCTTTGAGAATATGTGTCATCATCTTGTTAATCCCTTGGATGATTAATGACACATAAAATATGAATGGTAATATAAATACCGATAAAGTATAAAAATATGTCCTAGAAATATGATATGCGTCAGTCAAGATTGGCTTATAGGACATACATCGAATAATTTTTTACTTGCACTAAAGCCAATCTGCCATGTACCAAGCTCCATCTTCTCAAAACAGGCTTTAGTCTTTGGCTAGCTAAGTGACTTACTAGTGGGTTATCCACATCTCATGTAGAGTTTGCTCTCTGCACCTCTATATATTTCTACTTGAGTAGTCGCGTATTCTGTTGCTCTATGTGCTTGGATATCTAGTGAAACTTAAGCTCTTTAGCAAGGACTATGGTGCCATTATCTTTGCAGTATAGTATCATGACATCTGATGGCATGACATCTAATTCTGCAACTAGCATTAGAACCAGAATGCATCCTATACATCTACAATGTACTCAGTTTCCATCGATCGATTGCTTGAAACTCTTTCAAGATATTGACATGATTAACCTATGATGTAGATATTCTACCATCAATATCAAACATAAAATCTGAATAGTGTATCCTCCCACTCCTAGCTTTGACCCTTCTACAAAATTAAGAATAAATCTTTAGTTTTTCTCAAGAACTTAAGGATGTTTTCACGATAATCCAGCGCTCTTAGTCTGGATACAATTGATATCTACTTGTGGCATTCACAGTATTAACTATATCAGTTCAAGTATATTATATGACATACATCTATACCCAAGAGGATAGTAGACCCCTCTCTGAGATTTCTATGCTGAACCCTTTCAGCATCTATTCTTTATATTTTATCTATGAAAACACAAGCATCCAATTGCATCTATCTCTATGGATCATTATATTCTCAAATATAGGATACTTGCTATATTTTTTCATGAAAATTCTATATACAATCATATTTTAACCGATGTCAGTATTAGACACTCTTACTGATCCTTTTGGAAACACATATTTCTTATTTTTGATCAAACAATTTGATTATATCATTAAGATGAATGTTCCAACTCCAAGATTATTGTAAATTTTGTGATCTCCTATCACAAGAAGTGAAATCCATAAGCTATTCCATATAGAAATCTTCAAAAGATATCCATTCAGAAAAGCTATTTCACATCCCTTTCTTGGAGTCGATGTCTAACATCGCCTCGTTGTAGGTTTTGCAATTATCTCTATATTCTCTATCTCTCATAAAAAATAATTTTTCTCTACATCTTCTGTTAAGCATACATAAGTACCTTTCGAGAGAATGGGAGATCCTACTATATGTATGAGGTGGAGGAGGAATATATATATATATACTGGCTCATGATGAATAGGTTCTTTAGGTCCTATGGCTCGCTGCTCTTCAGAGACACTCTCTTCGAGCTAGACTTTCCTCCCACTGCTTCATCTTAGTTAAATAATTTTCTAAGAAGACAGCATGTTGGGTCACAATTACATTGTAATCATTCCAGAAGAAAAGTAATATCCCAAACTCTTTTAGGATGAGCTTTATAGGCCTATCCTCTAATATATCCACCTGTTGTCCTTGACACAGGCTGGATATCTTTGGATCTTAAAATAACCAAGAATTAGTTCTCATCATGTCATATCATATACAGTGTGGTAGGAATAGATTTAGAGAGAACCCAATTTTATAGAAATAAAGCATGTCCCTAAAGAAATAAAATAAATTAGTGAATTCCATCATGGACCGGATCATATCACATATAGTCCCATAACTCTTTTTAATTATCTCGTTGAGCTGAGATGTACTAAGAGGGGTCCAATATGAAACTATGTTATTTTATGAGATAATTAAAAAAAAATTTCTTTGGTATTGCATCTTCAATCCGATCGAAGTATCTTTAGAAATTTTTTAATTTATTTTTCTACTTTACATCTGAATTCTTTGAACCTTTCAAAAATTTTAGATTTGTATCTCATATACTTATCCATACCATGATTGATCATCGATAAAGGCAATAAAGTAGAGACAACTCCCTTTGTTAGCACATCATAAGGGCTACACACATCAAATGTGTACTAGGATAAGTATCTTAGTGGTCTTTTTCCTCTTATCTCATAAGAGTAGCTTGATTATATTTTCTCAAAGAGATGATATACATACTAGATATGACTCCGCAGTCAATAATGTCAAAGCTCATATTTCTTCAGTTTGTTAATCATTTCTTCTCCTATATGACTTAGTCTAAGATTCCACATATACTTAAGGTTTATCTCAATTCTGGATCTCTCAGATCCAATGACATTTACTACTTGCTCAATTAAGTTCACAGATGTATCACCATGCAAATGATAGAGACTATCTCTAAGAACTAAATCTAAATGATAATCATAAAGGACAGATACCTATGGCCACAGCAGCAACTCTTGTCCTATTACCAATTTCAAAGGTTACTTCCTCAGCCCTCTACCTTTCCATAGACTCTATGCATAAAAATCACTAGAGTCTAAAACTCAACTGAGAGAAAAAAAAATCGTAAGGATAGTATTGAGCAATTTCGACATGCCTACTCAAGACGTATCTTTGTTTCTTTAGGCTCTCCAGGTATGTACCTCTGAACTTTTTAAAGTTCTTTATTGCCAATATTTTGACCAACTCAGATAAGATGCCAATAATGTCATTCATATGGTAGTTTACCATAAACTATCTATATAAACTAAAAAAGGATCGCAAGATCAAATCTATAAGCAATTCCTTATGCATAGTCATGTCGAGCCTTTTAAGCTTCTTAACATTTTTAATCATCATCAAATAATGATCAAATACTGACTGTCCATCACGCATCTCATACCTGTGTAACTCTGATCATCTCACAACACTTGTAGATGAATCAATATGTCATTGGCAGTGAACATGTACGCATGTATATATAGAAGTTTATCTAACATGGACTTCAATATATAGCACCTCTCTTTATTGTCATTATCCATCCACTCATCAAGTATAGCTCGTTGACTTTGGACTGAACAGACTGTTAACATTAGAATAACCTGGTAGAGAACATTACTTAATTTTCTAAAATTAAGAATGATTCTTAAGTTTGTGAGTCAGTCTATGTAATTGATTTCAGTTAAACAATTGATATCTAGGATTTGAGCTAGAGGGTTGGAAGCTAACACAATAAACATTAGAGAGTAAAGATTCTAATGAGATGTTTGTACTTATTTTATAATTTACTCTAGAAACTTTTAAATGCAAAAAGACTCTCACTATTTTATTAGATCTCTCACACTCTCCGAATGGAAAAAGGAAAATCCTAATACAACAACTGAATTCTAGTGGGTGTTGCGGTTCCATCGATGTCATGCACCTTACCTAACAGTTATTGGTAACACGAACACTGATATATGGACAACTCTTTGCCTAGATGCTTTCCTATGCATATTGCAGCGACTTGATCTCTAAGTCATATGGACTCACCTAATAGTTATTGCTCACACTCCTTAGTTAAATCAGACCTATCATTTACAAATAGATGCAAAATGTCATTAGGTCCCTCACCTAACAATTATTGGGCCCAACTCCATCTTTACCCTAAAGCAACTATTTGCTAATAAAGTAGTTGTGTGTTCCCGATGCAACTGAACTACTATGACCAGTCGAGAACAATCAATGCCGGTAGCATGCCCGCACATCCATAATGGTGGAAGACCATTGGACTTAATATTTATGAAAAAATTTTTGAGCTTAGGTCTTATCTAATCAGTCATCATATGACTGATCTAATTGGTATGGGATAAATTAAATCATCAAGTAATCATGATTGAGACTTAATCTTTCAAATTGATCGGATAAGTGAAGATTGGTGGGGGTCCCCCATTGCTTTTCTTAGACACCAATAAATTAGTCAGATTAGCGAATAAAATCAATTAAATAATCATCTTTTAATTACTTGTCTTAGACATCAATTGGTTAATTGATCCAAATAGGTTAGCTTAGATAAATCATATACGAGCCATAGAGCCGAATTAGGTCCTTAGGTTAATCGATTCTACATATGGGTGTCAATCAATTTGATCAACAATAATTGTATGATCTTAAGCTCTATTGACCTAATCCTAATCAACACTTGACTCGATTTGATCAACTGCTAAATCAATTTAGATCCAATATGATCAATTCAAAAATCTTAAATGTAATCCAATTACATGACCTAATTTGATCTACCCATGATCAATTCCTTATGCATAAACACTAATTTTAGATCTTAAAGTAAAATTTTTAGATCTAAATTCTTTGCATGAAAAGTAAGTTTGCTCTCAAAATAATTTTTAAATCATGCATACAAACATATATCATATATATGAATAAAGTCTAAATAACAGAAATAAATTTCAGTCCTAAACATGCTTTCATATATCATATATATAAATCAAAATAGATCTCAAAACTCTTTTCAGATCCAAACAATAAAACATATATCACATATAAGCTAAAAATCAGATCTAAAATTTTATTTTAATTAAAAATTTTAATATCATTCTAGGACAACCATACAATATAACAAGTTATGCCAAGGCAACCTTATATCAAAACGATATCAAAAATTTTTATATCTGAAATTTTGTTTCTACAGATTTAGATTTAAATTCTAATCTCATGCATATGACATAGCTCTGATACCACTGTTAGAGTTTTATGATTTTATACATATAAAATATTTTAAAATAAGTACGTAGCAAAAATTTAAAAATTTTCAGATTAAATTCAATTTAACCTAAGCATGCATAAGATCAAATTTTAAAATTATAAACAGGATCGATATATGTGAGATAGGATTCAGATATAGAAATCAAATAGAAAAAAAATAAATATAGTTCATACTTTGGTGTGGGTTGATCTTCACCATGAACTGATGATCATGGATGTCTTCCGAAGGTCCCTTGATACCGCACAAGCATCGAACCTCTATGGATATTCACATGAGATTTTGATCTGATCAGAAGCTTCTTGATCTCATTAGGGTGCTAGCTTCCTTATAGAGATCGCATCTTGATGGTTGAAAAATTTTTTTTCTCTAAGATACTCTTAGAGAAGAAGAAGATAATAGGAGGATGATGATCTCTACGCTAGAGATCATGAGAAGAACTCTTTCTTCTCTTTTCTTCCTAAAACCAATGCAACAAATCTCTACACTAGAGATGTAAAATTTTTTTCTCCAACTCTTGGACAAAGAGGAGAAGAAAAACCCATGTCCAAACATGGACAAAAGAGAGAAAGAGATGGTTCTAACAACCAACCCTTGGTTGTTGGTAAGAAAGAAGGGATATACACCAACTTACCTCATGCCAAGAAGCATCACACCATCCCTCTCTCTCCCTTGAATTTTTAGGCATGCCTCCTCTTAATTTTGGCATCAAAACCTAATCCATATCAGCCCATCTAATGCCCTATAAGATGCATGGTTTAAATAGGAAAGAGATAGAGTTTAGGTGAGAGTCCAAACTCGTTCGGACTCTAAGATTTTGATGCCACCCATAACTCAGATTTTTGCACCCACCTATCTCACAAAAAGAAAGATTTTAAGAGTCCTTCTTACATGCTAAAAAGGAGAGAGGGCGTGGGATATTTGTGGCATCCAAATCTAATTGGCGTGGAGTTGTTATGTGGCGCATGGAGAGGAGAGTTTAATCCATTTAGGACTCTTCTTTAGGTGGCTGATTTAAATCAATTTAAACTCTAACCAATTCTAATCATATTAAAAATTGATTAGACCCAAATAGATTAAAATTTAAATCTGATTAGGAGTCCAAACTATTTAGATTAGATGTCACCTAATTAGAGAAGGAGTTTTAGTCCTTTTGGACTCTTACTTGGTGCTTGAGTCAAACTCAATTTAATCCTAATCTAATTAGGATTTAGTGCACCCATAAAGAAAAAAATTTTTAGTCTAAATAGAAACTCAAACACTCTTGGTTAGATCTTAGTCTAATTAAAAATTAAGTCAAATCCAAATCCTAATTCAATAAGAAATTATTCTCCCATGCAATTTGATTATCTCATAACCCAATTAGGCTTGATCAAATCAAATCCATGTCAAGTCAAATTAAACTTAATTTAATTAGACTTGATGCAAATCCTATTGCTCAATCAAATTGAACCAATTAACAATCTAATTGCTAATTAATCTCCTATAACTCACTAACTCTTTAGCGAGTTACTTTATTGCAACTTTTGCATTAGATTATTTATCAATCAAATTGATAATTAAATTCTATCATGATTCATAATCATAATTCAACCATCTGATCAGTCAAAAATCTCTTTGTGTGTGATCCTATAGGTTCTATTCTATCTGGTAAGAGTGTAGTTAATATTATGGTGGGTCGAAATCATGGGTACTCACGATGCCTATGATTAATCTTTATGGGAAATTATTATGCCCACAATGGCGAATTCATTACCCCATGATCATGTAAATAAAACAAATAGTGTAGAAGGTTCTACTTGGACCGTCAAAAGAAATGGGTTGTCGAGTCTGAGGTTGAGATTGGTAACAATCCGAGAAAGATTGAGTGCATGATCCAAAGAGATGGGGCATAGATAGCCGAGGTCAAAGAACTTCCATATTCCCATAACATTTGCCCCCCACTTCTGAGCTTGAAGGGATTATTTCACTTCGAGTGAAGAGAGTAGTCAATTTTTTTATTCATCTCGACCTTGGTCATCGTATAGGGCTAAAATCATTGTTTGATGACATCACCATAAAAAATGGAAAGGTTCTCGGGCATTATTTAAGGCATCACCTCAAGTTTGGCCATCATTTATGTGTTGTTTTGGAGATCACTCCAGAATGATGGGGCATAGTAATCATGGTGGCACGCCATTCAAATTTGAAATGGCGATCCGAGAGTTGTGCCTTAGCTGGTCTCCAATCGCTACATAGAAAATGTTGATTGTTTTTAGTTATGATTGTGGGAACCAAGGTACATGTAGAATCAGAGATTAGGTTTGTTGAAGTTGCATGATCTAATTCTGTAGATATATGCTATGCGTTAAGATTGGAGAAGGCATCATAGCCAATGCATCAATCTCAGCCTTTAATGGGTAGTATAAATAGGGCATTATCATCTTTGTTCGTCTCCTTCATTTGTCTTTTTGCTTTCTCTCTCCAGCTTTGAGTAGCCATGTTCCCACCTAAGCACTACTGCTAAAGTTCATCATAGCCATCACTGTCCCCCTCTGTGGCTACCATCTTCTCTGGCACCAGTACCGTCTCCACTTTGATTCCGATAGTTCTACTGTCTTTTCTTATCTATTTATCTTATTTCAGACTTCTCTTTCTATTTTCTTTAAGATGTCAGATTGTGGGAGAGAGGCTAGGGGCAGAAATTGACCAGCCAGTCAAAGCTCCTAATGGTCCAAGCCTGAGCCACTTCCGAAGATAGACCTCAGAGCTCTATCGAAGTGAGTTCCTCATTGCAAACCTCACCTCAAGACTCTTGGCACTCAAAGAGCCCCGAATATGAGTTGGTGAGGTTCCTCAATCTAGGGAATGAGAGATCCACTATTTTTTAGTCCAAGCTAGAGAAGCTTTGGACCCAATATTTTATTCTAAGTTTGTACTACTTGAAAGTCCCTGATCAAGATGATCGGATGACCCAAGCTGGCGATGGACACCCCGATATTTACAAGGAGTCTCTTTAATCTGGTCTTCACTTTTCTTGGCATCCTTTCATTTGCAACATTCTCGACTGCTATCAGGTTGTTCCCACCCATTTTGCTCCAATTCCATTTGCATCATATGTTCTTTTATTATCATGTGTGACCTTCTTGAGATTTTTCCAGGTACTCTCTCTTTCGTGCCTTCTTCATGTTGAAGAGGCATCCCCAAGAAAGGGGCTAGTGGTATTTTGCTCCTTAGAATGATCTTCAATTCATCAAGGGGGTGCCCTCTTCGGTGCATAATTAGAAGAAGAGGTTCTTCATTTAAGCTGACCATCCCTGGAGCTTTAGCCTTGTCTAAAGTGAGCCCTGATTATATCCAAATAAAAATGCCCACATCAATCCCGAGGACAAGGAAGATTATCACACTGTGCTCAATATCAAAGTTCTAGAGCAAAGGGAACTAATTATTAAGCAGATGTTATATGATGCTGGTTCGAGTTCTTGGGGTTGGGATTAGCTTTTTGCTTTTCTCTCTCCCCCCTTTTTTTAATGCTTTTTGTTTTCAATGCAGCTATGAAGCCTACTGCTAAGTCCATCTGCAATGCATTCTGGAAGAGGTCGGACTCTTCCCAAGGAGAATCTTTTCGAGGGGCCTCCACCTCAAAGAGATTAAGGAGGGAAGATCCAAGGACCTCCCTAAAGCCGAGGGCCACTCCACCATTTGCTACTCCTGGGGCTTCAAGCTTGAAGCCTCTGGAGATTGATAATGAGCTAAAAGTTGTTGTGGCAGTCTTGCTTTAAGTAGCACCACCACTGGAGGGCCCAAGCCAAACATAAAGTCTGGCTCTCCTGTTGTTGGGAAATGTATTCCAAAAAGCCAATCATCAAGCTGTTGATGGTTGAGCAACCAAGTATTGTAATTGATTTGTTAATAAATAAAATATATTTGGCATTTTCATCATAAGCTTTCATCTTCTAATGAACTCTGTTGTTATGATGAAGTTCTTAGGACTATTTAGATTCGATAAAGAGAGGATTTATCGATAAGTCCTTAAAATAGTTCACAACCAAATGATAGGCTGTTAATAAGGACGACAGCTTCTATCGAGCATAGGTCGCTGTAGGCCATATGGATTGGTTGTCCTCTTAACCAAAGAGTGTGGAGACACTGGTATGGCATACAGGTGAGATGTACTGGTACATCATCATTGAACGTGACCAACTCTAGAGTATTCTGCTGTCGAGAATGTCTCTTATGGGATATAGGTATAAGTGTCCCTTAGACTTGAGATCACCTCAGTGACTTGCAAGCAACTCACTGTTCTTTGGTACTGAACTAACTGAATTTCTAATTCAGGGATGGAAGGCTTCTGAGCATAGTCAAGTACTTGCAAAGTCAGAGTGTGATCGAGATGGGATTGACCACTCCAAGAGTTGGAGAAGAATGAGTCGCTGTATTTTAGCAAAACCTTGGCCAGGGTAATCCATCAGATGGATTTGATATTTTGAAATACAATATGGACAACCTGATCAGAGTTGATAGTTGAACTCTAGGGTGTTCTATGATCATTTTGGTCAAGGAGATGAATTATATGAAAACTATATCCGCATGGGTTCTAAGGATATTGTTCTACACATTCGACTAGGGCTGGAAGTGGGCTCGGGCCAGCCCGAGGCCCATCGGACCGGCCCGGCTTCGGGCCGGGCTTTGGGCTAGGCCCGAATAGTTCAGGCCGGATTTGGGCTAAATTTTAGAGTCTATTTATCTTTTGGGCTGGGCTCAGGTATACTTTTGGCCCGGGCCGGGCCGGCCCGGCCCGAAGTTCAGCTCATATTTTTGGCCTGAAGCCGGCCCGAACCCAGCCCGTATTATTCCAATGAATGCTTGGTTTAGCATCCCATGTTAATGTCTATACACACCCTTGGCTTTCTACTGTTCCATTGATAGCATCACCTACTTATCTTAATATGAATTCCCAAAGTCCTGATATGCAGGTTGCTGACCTTATTACTCCCTCTTGGACATGGAATGTGCCACTTCTTGCTTCCTTGTTTTCAGCTGATACGATGACACAAATTTGTGCTATTCCTCTTGCACATGAGCTCTTGTTTGGGGCAACCCAAAATTGCGTGCTGTGACTTTGCATGATATGGCCCAGCTTTCCTATCATTCTCATTCTACTGCATCTTTAACCTTTTCCTGGATTTGAAAGTTACAAGTTTTGCCTCTAGTCAAATTATTTTGGTGGCAGCTTTTATGAAATCGGATGCCCTGTAAGGCTTATTTAGCTCGTTGTGGACTAGTGGTATCAGAGCAACATTGTGATCTATGTCCTAAGCAAATTGAAGATCTTCAGCATATTATTGTGACCTGTGTTGTTGCTCGGAATGCTGGTAGAGGCTTTGTTCTATGTGCCGGCTAGCTTATTATCCAAATTCCTTGCCAGCGTTACTTGATTATATGGCAACGTCTTCAAAGGGAACGGACAGAAGGTAGTCTTGGCATACAAAGCTTGGCCACAAAGTTTTCAATCACATTGCTTCCCTCCCATCTCAAGTAGAAGTAGTGCATCGGGCTATTGCTTTTTCTGCTCACACAAATTATGCATGTTACCAGCAAGATGCTCCGTCACACAAGGTAAAGGCCGGCCCGATTAAGTTCGGGCCAGGCCGATTAGGTTAGGGCCGACCCGATTGGGCCCGGGCCAGGCTCGGGCTTGGCCCGGGCCGGGCTGGGCCTCATGTTTTGAAAAATTTTCGGGCCGAAGCCCAGTCCGAAGCCCATAGAAAAATTATGGGTCGGGCTCGGGTAGGGGTGTGGCCCGGCCCAGTTCCAGTCCTACATTCGACCTATCCGGTCGTCGGGTACCATTGCTATATGATCACTTCGATTGATACAGAAATTTATTTCTGTGCTACTGGCTTAGGTTCGGACCTATGAGGTCACACACATTAGAGTTCATGATCCGATCGGATGGTTGATCAATGATTAAGAATCGTTCTAGCGTTAAATGATCAATACGATTGACATTTAACCCAATGCAAGTGTTGCAGGAGGATCGATTAGCAATTCGATTGCTAATTGACTTAATTTGATTAAGCCAATGGACTGAGATTAATTTTAATTAAATATAATTTAATTAGATTTAGTTTGGGCTTGATTGGATCAAGTCCAATTGGTTTATTGGATAAGTCAAGTGCAAGAAAAAACTAGTCCTAGTTCAACTAGGACTTGGGTCAATCTAATTTCTAATTTGATTAAAAAATTAAATCAGATTTAAATCTAATTTAATCTGATTAAATTAGGTTTTTAATTGGGTTAAGACCTATTTTAATTGGGTTGATCTAATTTTGTTTGATTTGGTTTGAGAAATCAAATTAAAACAAGTCATAAGATAGAATCCTAGTAAGACTAGGATTCCACCTTGCACCACATAAGCCTTCCCCATGCCCTCTCTCTCATTCAACACCAATCTCCTCTTATTTTGTGCAACAAAAGCCCTCTCCCAGGTCTCTCCCATGTTCACAAAAGGTCTCCTCTCTTTTTTCTTACATGGAAGGTGGTTTGGATCAAATCAAAAAGGAATAAGTTTGGATTTCAAATTCTATGAGATAGAGTTTTAGAAATCCAAAACTCTTTCAATTTTGCACCGAATCTATCCAAATTTTTTTTGAAATTTTTGTAACTTTTAGGGTACACATTATGCATCCTTTGCTAGTAATCCATGTATAAAAATAAGGAGGAGGTGCTCAAGAGTTGGGTGCCCCTTAACTTGTCATGTTTGGATAAGCCTTGACTAGGTATTTGACCTAGAAAAGGACTCTATCATATCTCTCTATATAAGATGAGTTTCTTCATAAAATTTTTGAAAAAGATATAGATTTGAGAGACCTTTGACCATCCAAAAATTAAAGAGAAAGACCTTTGGGTCGTGGAGATATAAAAGACACAAGTTAGGGTGTCTAGAGAGAGAAACGAGAAGAAGAAGAGGATCTTCTTCTAGGGTTGTTTGTTTTCATATCTTTCCTCCCTCCATATTGAGTTTTCTGAGAGCATCTCAGATCTGAAACTCTTTCTATTTCTATCTTTAGAAGAGTCTAAATCAAGAAGAAGGAGGCACCTGATCAACCATCAAAGAAGGATCAGCGCAGTACTAGCATACTGTGCTGATTTCCTGAAGCAGGATTTCTGATCGAGATTCGTGGGCTCGTGTGGACGACTCCTAGAGGCCGGATGCATGTGTGGCTTGCAACATCATCCTCAAATCCGGATCAATGAGGTTAGAACGTCTAACTTGCAAGGTAATAGATCTGATCTATTGTTTAATATATACATTAGATGTAGTATAAAAACATGTTGATATGATCAACATGTAGTTCATGCTATATTTATATATTTTAATTTTTAATTTAATACTATTAATAATCATATAATAGGATCTTAGATCTAAGAATTCTCTAATTTTAAAAAATAATTTTGATTTATTTTAGTCTTCCGCTGTATGATCTTGAAAAAGTTTCAAGATCTAACCCTGAAACCCTAGATCTGGTTCCTACAATTGGTATCAGAGCCTAGGTTCTTTATTACATGATTATTTATACATGCTTAGATTATTTCTTAGATTAGATCTAATTTATAATCTGATTATTAAATATAAAATTAAAATTTTAGATCAATCACGAACTGCAATGTTGTCCTGCTGTAAGGTTTAACCCTTACAGTCAAAGGTTGTCCTAGTTTGTGTAGATCTATCTTTAATCATAAATTTGTTAGATATGATCTAGATTAAATTTATGATTTATTAGATTTAAAAGATATTTAAATCTAAAATAAAATCTCTTTGTTAATAATTTTTGTGCAAAGAAATTGTTTAAAGTTGAAACTGTTTCAATTACATGAACCTGTTTAGATTAGATCTAAAGTAGTTCAATGTTTATTTCACTTGTATCTTGATTATGAATCAAACATGTAATATGGTTGGTAGAATCATATTGTAAAATTATTTTACAAATATAAAAATTATTTTTTAAAAAGTCAAACCCAATCCTCAGCCCAAAACTTAATTAAGAATTAAGAAGTTGTTTGATTAGGGTCTAGGATTATGAATTGAAGAACCTAAGACACAAATCATAACACATTGGGTTAATGGATTAGTGAAAATTAGGTCCATTAATTGGGTTAGACCTATGGTTAGATTGAAGATGGACTTAATTAGAGAATTGACTAAATCTAATCAATTATTGTCTTATATTAGGTCAAGGATCCTCTAGATCAATTATAATAGTTATAGTTGGTCAAGTTCATATCTTTAACGAGAACCAAATGGATTTGATTCTTGGCTAAGCGGTCTAGCACGAACTGTTAGGTTGATCTAATCGAAACTAATTAAACCAGTTGGTGTCTAAGGTAAACCAGACCGGTGGTTTTTAATTGGAAGCCCGCTTACCTGGTCATTTCTGATGGTGTCTAAGGCAAGCTTTGGCAGACCCTCCTACTGATCGAACTTACCTGACCTTTTGGTGAAATTATGTTTTGATCGGATCACTTGACTATTCGAGCTGACCCATGTCAGCTAGGTAAATCAGTGCGATTGATTTAGGTGCTCCTAGACCAGCCCTTTTAATGGTCTCCCTTAAGCTGACTTGGTGAAGTCAGTGGGAGGATCATGATAAGCTGGTTCATCTGACCTCATCCTCTATATTATTTAAATTTTTAAAATTATTAGGTTCTTAAAATGATAAAGTTATAGAGATAACTGAGTCATAGCCTCCCATTAAGGTGTTTGATAATGAGTCCATTAACTCAATAATCATTGCAGACCCAAAGGCCTGGTGCTTGTTGACTAATGAAATTATCACTCATCATATGACGACTTGGAAGTGTCTCTCTAATGGTGGTTAGGTGAGCCAACCAAAGTTGGGCTTAATCATTCGTTGGTTAGATACACCAAGTATGATCATGTTAATGGTTGGACCTAACCGGATCCTTACAGTGGAGGCCAAAGCCTACTGATTAGGTTTCTGGGGCAAAATTAAAATTACTAAAAATTATTTAGAGAAATAATTGGTTATGAACCTACCCTTAGATGTATATGGGTTGGCCAACCAAAGTTGGGCTTGTGTGCAGTCTAAGTGGATTCTAGTACCCACTAAGGAATTAGGGTAATTTCTTGAATTGGAGGTAGAGGCTACCAATTCGAATAAAATAGTGGGAGAAACCTTTTAATTAAAGTCCAAATCTTTAGGTTTAATAAATCAATTACTAATTAGGTTATGTTCTCCTTTGTGCAAATATGGCCACTTTCCTATCCCTCCGATCATTGTTGGACAATGATAAGTTGGTGGGATCCAACTTCAGTAGCTAGTACCGAAAGTTGAAGATAGTCCTGGAGCATGAACGGATCCTATATGTAATAATGGATCCTGCACCTGAGGAGTCAGCTGCCAATGCACGTGGAATAGTCAGAGACACTTACCAGAAGTGGCTCAGTGACCGGACCACGATGCGCTGTATCATGCTGGTTGCTATGAGCGATGAGTTCAATCACAGATTCGAGACGGCTCAGCCAAAGGACATGCTTCAAGTGTTGGAGGATGCCTTTGGCACACCCGATGACGTGGAGAGGCACAAGACTAGTTGTGCCATCTTCAACGCCAAAATACGGGATGGTGCCTCTGTCACTAATCATGTATTGTACATGATCGAGCTGATGGAACGATTGAGCAAGCTCGGCTTTCCCTTGCATGAGCAGCTTGGGAAAGATGCAATACTGAACTCGCTGTCCAAGTCTTATCTCCCATTCCTCATTCATTATAGAATGACAAAGCCTGAAGTAAACTACCACGGATTACTGGGGTTGCTTCAGAACTTTGAGAAAGATCACCAACTCCATATGGAGTCGGTGAACTTAGTGGGAGGTTCGTCTTCTGATTCTCGACCTTTTAAGAAAGGAAAGAAGAACAAGAAGAAGAAAGTGAAGAAGGTGCAAGTTCAGGCTGGGACATCAGTGCAGAGCCAGACCAAAAAGATCAAGCGTGATAAGAGTTTATTCTACTGGCAAGCACCCAAAATTAGATAGTGTGTCAGATATCTACTTATGGCACTGTAGGCTAGGTTATATAAATAAGTACAGAATAAATAGGTTGACTCAAGAGGGAATCCTGGAAGTCAGTGATTGTGAATCACTTCCAACTTGTGAGTCCTGTCTTCTTGATAAAATGACCAAGTCACCTTTTACTGGAAAAGGTGAGAGAGCTATTGAGCTCTTGGGCCTAGTACATACTGATGTATGAGGACCCATGAGCACCAGTGCTAGAGGTGGATATTTCTACTTCATAACTTTCACGGATGACCTATCCCGACATGGATATGTCTATCTGATGAAACATAAGTCGGATTCATTTGAAATGTTCAAACGATTCCGAAGTGAAGTAGAAAAATAAACTGAGAAGAGTATTAAAACTCTTCGATCTGATCGAGGAGGAGAATATCTTCTAGTAAATTTCTCACATATCTAGGAGAGAATGGGATTCTCTCCAATGGACTCCTTCAGGAACAGCACAGCATAATGGTGTGTCTGAAAGGAGGAATCAGACTCTGTTAGACATGGTCCGATCCATGATGGGTTTTGCTAGCTTGCCGATATCCTTTTGGGAATATGCACTCGAATCGGCCTGTTATCTGTTAAATAGGGTTCCAAGTAAGTCTGTAATTAAGACTCCATATGAGATATGGATGGGACGTAAGCCAGCACTTTCACACCTTAGGGTCTGGGGGTGCCCGGCCTATGTCAAACGATTAGTCACAGACAAACTTGGACCTAGGTCTGACAAATGCTCATTCATAGGGTACCCCAAAGAGACAAAAGAATATTTTTTCTACCATGCTAACGAACAAAAGGTGCTCGTCAGCCTTAAGGCAATCTTTTTAGAAAAGGAGTTTCTTGGTGAAGGAACCATTGCCTCTAAGGTTGAACTTGATGAAGTTCAACAGGTAGAAGGACCGACACCAATAGCTGAACCTGAGTCGGATATGATTAGATCAGATTCGGAGCCAATGTACCTGCACCATTAAGACGATCCGGTAGAGTACCGCATCAGTCAGACATATACTACAATTTCTTGGTCCAGGACGGTGATCCCATCGAACTTGATGAGAATAATGAGGATCCGATCACCTATATGGATGCAATGCAGAGACCTGATTCGAGAAATGGCTTGAAGCCATGAAATCCGAAATGGAGTCCATGAAGGTCAACGATGTATGGACATTGGTTGACCCACCTGAAGGGGTTAAACCCATTGGGTGTAAATGGGTCTTCAAAAGGAAGAGGGGCACAGACGGAAAGGTGGAGACCTATAAAACCCGTCTGGTCACCAAGGGGTATCATCAACGTTATGGTATTGACTATGACGAGATATTTTTTCCTATGGCAATGCTCAAATTCATTCGAATAATGCTTACAATCGCTGCCCATCTGGATTATGAGATCTGGCAAATGGATGTAAAGACAGCTTTCTTGAATGGAGAGCTGACCGAAGAGGTGTATATGATACAACTTGAGGGGTTTACATCCACAGATGAGTCCAAGGTGTGCAAGCTTCAAAGATCCATTTATGGATTGAAGCAAGCTTCTCGGAGTTGGAACATGCATTTTGATAAGGTGATCAAAACGTATGACTTCATTAAGAATGGAGAAGAGCCCTGCATCTATAAATGGGTAAATAGTCCAGTTGTGGTATTCCTTGTCTTGTACATGGATGACATTCTCTTAATCGAGAATGACATCCCCACACTACAGGAAATAAAAGTTTGGTTGTCATCACAGTTTTCTATGAAGGATTTGGATGAAGCATCTTACATCCTAGGGATGAAGATCTATAGGGATAGATCTAAAATGATGTTTGGGTTATCCCAGTCCATGTACATAGACACTGTGCTGAAGAGGTTCAGCATGGAGAATTTCAAGAAGGGCTATCTATCGATAGGCCAAGAAATTTCTCTCTCTAAGAAGGATTGTCCGACAACTCCTGAAGAGAGAGAGCGTATGAGTAGAGTCCCATATGCTTCAGTCGTGGGATCTATCATGTACGCCATGACATGTACAAGACCAGATGTGGCATACTCACTAGGAGTAGTGAGTAGATACCAATCTGATCCTGGAAAAAATCACTGGAAAGTGGTTAAAGCCATCCTTAAGTATTTGAGAAATACTAAGGACCAATGGTTGGTTTATGGCAAGTCAGATCTGAAACTTGTGGGGTTCACAGACTCTAGCTTCCAATTTGACCATGATGACAGTAAGAGCGTGTCGAGTTATATATTTACTCTGAATGGTGGAGCCATCTGCTGGAAGAGTTTCAAGCAACATACTGTGGCGGACTCTGTTTGTGAAGCGGAGTACATCACAGCATCGGATGCCGCGAAGGAAGCTATGTGGCTGAGAAAATTCATCAACGAGCTCGAAGTAGCACCCTCCCTCGATGGTCCGGTCCTGCTCTACTACGATAGCACTGGTGCCATAGCTCAGGCGAAAGAACCCAAAGCACATCAGTAGACGAAGCACATCTTGCGCCGCTTCCACCTGGTCGAGAGATCGTGGATCGAGGTGATATCGACCTTCAGAAGATCGACGGAAAGAAGAACCTGGCCGACCCCTTCACTAAAGCCTTGGCAATAAAGGAGTTCGACAATCACAAGTCGAAGATGGGTATTAGATACTGTACCGAGTGGCTTTAGGACAAGTGGAAGTTGTTGGGAAATGTGTCTCAAAAAGCCAATCGTCAAGCTATTGACGGTTGAGCAACCAAATATTGTAATTGATTTATTAATAAATAAAATATATTTGGCATTTTCATCATAAACTTTCATCTTCTAATGAACTCCGTTGTTATGATGAAGTCCTTAGGACTATTTAGATTCGATAAAGAGAGGATTTATCGATTAGTCCTTAAAACAGTTCACGATCAAATGATAGGTTGTTAATAAGGACGACAGCTTCTATCGAGCATAGGTCGCTGTAGGCCAAATGGGTTGGTTGTCCTCTTAACCAAAGAGTGTAGAGACACTGGTATGGCATATAGGTGAGATGTATTGGTACATCATCATGGAACGTGACCAACTCTAGAGTATTCTGCTGTCGAGAATGTCTCTGATGGGATATAGGTATAAGTGTCCCTTAGACTTGAGATCGCCTCAGTGACTTGCAAGCAACTCACTGTGCTTTGGTACTGAACTAACTGAATTTCTAATTCAGAGACGGAAGGCTTCTGGGCACAGTCAAGTACTTGCGAAGTCAGAGTGTGATCGAGATGGGATTGACCACTCCAAGAGTTGGAGAAGAATGAGTCGCTGTATTTCAATTTAGCAAAACCTTGGCCAGGGTAATCCATCAGATGGATTTGATATTTTGAAATACAATGTGGACAACCTGATCAGAGTTGACAGTTGAACTCTGGGGTGTCCTATGCTCATTTTGGTCAAGGGGATGAATTATATGAAAACTATATCCGCATGGGTTCTAAGGATGTTGTTCTACACATTCGATCTATCCGATCGTCGGGTACCATTGCTAGATGATCACTTCGATTGGTACAAGAATTTATTCCTGTGCTACCAGCTTAGGTTCGACCTATGAGGTTACACACATTAGAGTTCATGATCCGATCGGATGGTTGATCAACGATTAAGAATCGTTCTAGGATTAAATGATCAATACGATTGATATTTAACCCAGTGCAAGTGTTGTAGGAGGATCGATTAACAATTCGATTGCTAATTGACTTAATTTGATTAAGCCAATGAGCTGAGATTAAGTCTAATTAAATATGATTTAATTAAATTTGATTTGGACTTGATTGGATCAAGTCTAATTGGTTTATTGGATAAGCCAAGTGCAAAGAAAAACTAGTCCTAGTTCAACTAGGACTTGGGTCAATCTAATTTTTAATTTGATTAAAAAATTAAATTAGATTTAAATCTAATTTAATCTGATTAAATTATATTCTTAATTGGGTTAAGACCTATTTTAATTAGGTTGATCTAATTTTGGTTTGATTTGGTTTGAGAAATCAAATTAAAACAAGTCATAAGATAGAATCCTAGTAAGACTAGGATTCCACCTT
The DNA here is from genome assembly GCF_000442705.2 of Elaeis guineensis. Classification (NCBI taxonomy): domain Eukaryota; kingdom Viridiplantae; phylum Streptophyta; class Magnoliopsida; order Arecales; family Arecaceae; genus Elaeis; species Elaeis guineensis. Next base: position 76,820,120 of record NC_025994.2, read on the forward strand.
GCACCATATAAGCCTTCCCCACGCCCTCTCTCTCATTCAATGCCAATCTCTTCTTATTTTGTGTGACAAAAGCCCTCTCCCAGGTCTCTCCCACATTCACAAAAGGTCTCCTCTCTTTTTTCTTACATAGAAGGTGGTTTGGATCAAATAAAAAAGGAATAAGTTTGGATTTCGAATTCTATGAGATAGAGTTTTAGAAATCCAAAACTCTTTCAATTTTGCACCGAATCTATCCAAATTTTTTTTAAAATTTTTGTGGCTTTTAGGGTATATATTATGCACCCTTTTCTAGTGATTCATACACAAAAATAAGGAGGAGGTGCTCAAGAGTTGGGCGCCCCTTAACTTGCCATGTTTGGATAAGCCTTGACTGGGTATTTGACCTAGACAAGGACTCTATCATATCTCTCTATATAAGATGATTTTTTTTATAAAATTTTTGAGAAGATAGAGATTTGAGATAATTTTGGGCCATCCAAAAATCAGATAGAAAGACCTTTGGGTCGTGGAGATATAAAAGATACAAGTTAGGGTGTCTAGAGAGAGAACGAGAAGAAGAAGAGGGTCTTCTTCTAGGGTTGTTTGTTTTCATATCTTTCCTCCCTCCATCTTGAGTTTCCTGAGAGTATCTCAGATCTAAAACTCTTCCTTCTACTTTCCATCTTTGGAAGAGTCCAAATCAAGAAGAAGGAGGCACCTGATCAACCATCAAAGAAGGATCAGCGCAGTACTAGCATACTGTGCTGATTTTCTGAAGCAGGACTTCTGATCGAGATTCGTGGGCTCGTGTGGACGACTCCTAGAGGCCGGATGCGTGTGCAGCTTGCAACATCATCCTCAAGCCCAGATCAATGAGGTTAGAACGTCTAACTTGCAAGGTAATAGATCTGATCTATTGTTTAATACATACATTAGATGTAGTATAGAAACATGTTGATATGATCAACATGTAGTTCATGCTATATTTATATATTTTAATTTTTGATTTAATACTATGTAATAATCATGTAATAGGATCTTAGATCTAGGATTCTCTGATTTTAAAAAATAATTTTGATTTATTTTAATCTTTCACTGTATGATCTTGAAAAAATTTCAAGATCTAATTCTGAAACCCTAGATCTGGTTCCTACACCTGTCATGGTGTCAGCCAACACTCAAGCTAGTTCTTGCCATACCCACCACACCAGAAGCATCCTCGAAGCCTGCTGCAACCAACATCCCTGAACCCTCTTCTCAAGCTAATGAGGAGACTTTCACTTTGGGGATCAGAGTTTGGATTAATGATTTCGGGCTCATAACTATTAGCTCATTAGGGAGCTAATGAAGATGATCATATTACTGACTGATTGGTCGAAGAAGAAGTCTCGTTCACTAGAGATATTCTAAATGCCAGCTATGCAACTCTTCTTAGGGTAAGTTTTAGCATATGTTAATGTTTCTCTCTATTTTAGGCTACCCTTATGACTTTATTTGTTTTTTCTTTGCAGCTGATGAACAATATAACCATTCTGCATGAGGAGCTAGTTTGCTTTGACTGACTTAGCTACTCAAATGAGGAGAAGGCCCGAGCAGATGAGGCTCGAGTCAGTACTGCCAATGAAGTAACCAAGGCAATTAAGGAGCGAGCAAGGGTTGCCAAAGAAAAATTGAAGGCAGCTGAAGAAAAATTGAAGATAGCTGGAGAGGCATCTACTCGGAATGAGTCTGAGCTTACTGCCACTAGCCATGGAGAAAGCAGTGGTCGATATGTGCTGTCAGTGAGTTGTTGAGCTCCAACTGGAGCTCTAACTTATGAGTTGCTGAGCTCCAACTGGAGCTCTAACTTAGTATAGCAACCATTTGAAATGCAAAAAAAGAAGGCTATTATCAAGAAGAAGGCAGTCAAAGCAGAAATAGCTATTCGAGAAGTCAGAATCTAAGCAGTTGAAGAATTCAAGGTTTTGAAAGTTTTTGAAGCTAAAGCTGCCAAAGGATTGGCTGCTGCTTATGGCCTCAGGTTCAAGGATTGTATGTTGGAATTTGAGTTTTGGAGCATGCATGTATGTTTCAAAATTTTATTTTTTAAATATCACAGTAGAATATAAGATTAAAATACTTTTAATCTGAATCATGCATACATAAAAATATAAAACCATAAGGATCTAGTTCAAGTGTTGAAATTGACATATGCTGAAATTCAGATTATGATCAAATCGCATACCTGTTTCGCAATCCCTTTCTTCAAATCTGGATCTGAAAGAGAAGAGATTTTTTTCTAACCATACAAATATCTGACCTCTATGGATATCCACTCAGGATCAGTCTAGAACAGTTCTTCCAAGTTGAATCTTTTTTTTAAGAAAATTCAGCCTGCTGAATCTGAACGAAGTCTGGATCGCGATCAACACTTGATCTCTTTCTTTGATCTTCTTCTTCTCTTCTTCTCTTACCTTTCTCTCTTACTTTGTGCTGCTACCAAATACTAAAAACCAGCAAGGAGGGGATGCCCAACAACTTGCGCATGAGGGAGAAGTGGGACGCCCCAAAGTGTGGGGCGTGTGGGATGCCAAGGGAAAGGAGAAGGGAGAGAAAGAGAGGGCATGGGGGGATCTCTTTATGGCATGGGGCTTGCTAGTTGGATGCTCTAGAGACCTTAGGGGAGGTCCCTTTAAATAGCCATGAGGATTGAATCTTATTCAATCTCATAATACAAGTCCTACTTACATTGGATTTCTTAATAACTCAAGTTATTTAACTTACATTAGGAATCCTGTTAGGCGCCAACTCTTGAAGCTCTTGCACATAATTAAACACACCCGCTTTTGCACCCAAGGGATGCCCCATATGAAATCAAAAGGTCCTCTAATCATGGGACACATCCAACTTGATCCAATCAAGGTGGCATCCCATAATAACTATCAAGAAATATTAATTAGGGACTTGCATCCTTAATTTATTTGATCCAAAATTTTAGACACCCAACAATTGGAGTCCAATGAATCTAATTCATTTAGATTATTAGTAGATAATTAAGTTTAAATTATCTTATCAAATAAAAAATTCAAATGAAAAGAAAATTGGATCCAACTATGTGCTAGCAAGGTTACCTTGAACCCAATCAAATTTTTCTAAACCTAATTGATACTTTATAAGCTCAATTGCTAATTTCAGGTCTAATTTCTTTATTATGTAATTCCATAGGTTCAATTCTATCTGGTAGTGAGATATACAATGATCTCTATCAAAGTATTATTGAAACTCTTTTCAATGGATCGGAATAATTTTACTCTAATTCATCAAGAATTATCGATCCATAATAATCTTAGTGAGCTCTCACAATCCACTAATGACATCTAGCAGTATGTAGTGGTAACTCAGTAGAATTGAAATAAACCTCTAGGTGTAGTTAACATGTGTTCATTCTCTCTATCGTGAGTCCCGACTAAATGACAGGTCATGGATAAATCATAAAACCTCCACATCAGTTGTATGATAAATTCGATCAGCTCAAGTCCAAATGTGATTCCAATAGAAACTCTTTTCTATCAATCATACTACTGTGGTCAAAGATTCTTAAACTTAGCTTCTCAAATTTTATAGGACTACTTTTTTCTATCAAGATCGATAGATCCTATCTTGATGCACATCCTACTTTTACAGTAGACCAACTATTGCTAATATCCACTACAAGGGCTCATTGAGATCTATATTTATGTGTTAATCAAACTCCAGCAGTCTCATTACGAGTAACAGTGCCATCTTAGATTAAAAAACCAGTCACACAACTACAGTATCGAGACGATCACTAACGATCGAATAAAAATTCAAATGATATCTTATATGGTCACGCTCAGTACTAGTTATTCTCTAATAATTATCCTACTCATCGTTCAGTATCTCTACACTATAGATTAGAAACTCATCTATCCCGAAGGAAGTGATCTGTACGTCGGTCTATCCGGATCGATCACTATCCTCATGATAATCCTATGATCGAGAGTATTTAGAAATTAAATATATATCTTTAATTCTCAATATCTTGAGAATATATACCAAAAACTAATTCTATGGATGATTCAAAGATACATCACACTTAAATAAAAAATAAACTTATCCTTTTATTGATCATATCAATATATTAAGTATAAAATTATATCCTAGATTTATTACAATGTATCAACTATATTAGCTTCTAGGACATACATTTAACACTATAAGGCCATGGTAGCATAGCTTTTTCCTGAAGTTGACATCAGTCGGCTCTCTGTCGAAGGTGGTAGTGAAGACTCCAATGGAGATCAAGCTCTTGCTAAGGCCGACGCCATTACCGTCGAGGCCAATCCTGAGGATGCCGCGGAAGCTGCTCCCAAGCTTGATAGTTAGGTTCTTTTTATTTCTTTATGTAGTCTTTTTGTCACCTTTTTGTACTCATCTCACTTCTGAGTTTTTGTAAAAGCTTTCATCCATGAAAGGCTTGCTTTGTTAAGTCTTCTTTCATTAATATTTTCTAAGTCATGAGCTTGTGGCTTCATCGAGGTTGATCCTTAATGCATGACATGATTAGGTAGCCCAACACTAGTACTCCTTCATTAAACTTGCTTTCAAAGATATTCTGCTAAGTCCGAAAGTCATCCATAATATGATGTCAATGGTTGGTAGTATTATAAAGCTCATTATTGAGTTGAGATCATATTAACAGCAAGATCATCACCAACCTGAAGTCGACACTTAGAAAATTCAGCAAGGCTATCATGATGTGGTTTTGAGTGATGTCATAGCCATCGTGGTCGGGTTTGCCGAGTATTGAATCGGTACTCATAGATGGAGTCAGGACATACCCGAACGATTAGCATTCTTCAAAGTTGAACAAGTATGAGCTAGACCTTGTCTATTTGTAAGGTTGGTCTTTACCCAACCAAGTCGAACATATTCAAGCAAGAGTATTTACTCTTCATAAGTTGGTTCTCCCCAGACCAAGTTGCATCATCCTGAGTCTGAGCCCATACTTTTCATTAAGTCGGTGTTTAGCCGACTAAGTAGAACCATCCCGAGTCAGAGCTCATACTTTTCAACTAACTTTTGCAATCTAGATTAGGTTTTGATCATTTCATCGTAGTCAGTCATAATGCGATGCCAACTATCTTTTTCTTAGTCGCTTTCATTGGGGCTCTACTCAACACTTAGAGATAGAGAATTTTATTAACTATTCAACAAGTACAAGATCGAGAAGATTATTGATAATAAATTCTCAAATTCTCAACATTCCAAATCCTAAAAATAGGAGTTCCACCAAGATCTTCAATCTTGTAAGCTCTTGGCCTAAGGATCTCCTTGATTCTATAGGATCCTTTCCAATTCGGAGATAGCTTGTCTTGCTCGGTTGGTCTCGACACTTCTACCTATCAAAATATGAGATCATCAAGTCAAAATATCTTCATTCTAATCAGAGCATTATAGTAATGGGCTACTCATTGTTGGTATGAGGCCATCCTGATTCGAGCTCATTTTTCATTTCATCTAACAAGTCAAGATGGCATGAAGACAATTTGAATTGCTTTGTTCATCAAAATGTTCAACTCTAGTCATCGATAAGATGATTTCAACAGGGACCACTACTTCAGTTCTAAAGGCTAAAGTGAATGAAATTTCTCCGATTGAGATCAGAGGTGTCATCTGATATGCCCACAAGATGCTGTAGAGCTCATCAGCCCAGAGTCCCTTTACCTACTTCTCTTTTAGATTGAGGGTGTCCAACCAAAGTGAGCCTGTGATCAATATAGAGATATAGAGATCCAAATAAAATTTTTTGAACTTTGAATTGTCAAATTGCCACCCATCATTAACAACACTTATTTGGTGCAATCCAAAGTGGTAGATAATAGACTTTCAAATAAAGTCTTGCACCTTCTTCTCAATGATCTATGCTAGTGGCTCTGTCTTGACCCATTTAGTGAAATAATCAACAACAATAATGAGAAACTTTCATTGTCCAATCATCTATAGGAATGGCCCAAGGATATCCCCATTGAGCAAAGTGATAAAGGGAAGAAATTGAAGTGAGGTGAGATGCTAGTTGGTGTTGGATATTTCCATATCTCTGACATTGATAGTATTTTCTAACAAGATCGACCATATCTCATTACATAGTCAGCTAGTAGTATCCTTATTGGAGCACCTTATAAGCAAGTGACTTGCACCCTGGATGATTATCGCAGATACCCTCATGAATTTTTCAAAGTACATAATCAGCTTTGGAAGGCTTAGGGCATTTAAACAATGTCAATGAGTAGGATCTTTTATATAATTTTCCTTCCAAGAGTGCATACCAAGGAGCTTGGCACTCGATCTTCCTTGCTTTGGTAGGATCCGTCGGAAGCATTCCACTTGTTAGATAGTCTTTGATAGGATCTATCTAACTCCATTCAAGACCAACCTATAGAACCGAGCCTTGCTCCTCAATGCTAGATTTCTCCAATTGCTCAACATAAACCTTCTTTTCGATCTCGATATATCCCAAGGCAGCCAAGCAAGATAATAAGTCTACTCTAGTATTCTCAAATTTGAGGATCTGATGCACTTTAGAATAATTAAAAGCTAAGGATAAGTCCTTCACTTTATGTAGATGTTTCAACATAGTTGGATCCTGCACCTCATATTCTCCTGGAGCTTGACTGGCCACTAACTGAGAATTAGTGAATACCTTCAACTTCTTTACTCCAAATTTTTTGGAGATATTCAATCCAGTTATCAAGGCCTTATATTCAAATTGATTATTAAAGGCCTCAAAATCAAACCAACGTGCATACTCTATTATAACTCCGTTTGGTTTTGCTAGGATAAGTCTTGCTCCACTCTTAGATATATTTTATGCTCCATCAACCTGTAGAATCCAAATAAAGTTGATATCAAGCTCCTTGGGCTTGCTTGAGGTGGAGTCTTCATAGGGAATGGTGCACTTAGCAATAAAGTTCGCCAAAATTTGAGCTTTTATGAAGGGTCAAGGATGATAATTGATGTCAAATTCTCCAAGTTTAATTGCCCATTGAGCCATTCTTCCCAAAGTATCTGGCCTTTGTAGTAGTATTATTAGTAGCTAGTCGATCAAGATGACCATGATGTGAGCTTCAAAATATGGCCGAAGTTGCCTCACCAAAATGATGAGAATGAACACCATTTTCTCCACTTGAAAATATCTAGTCTCAGCATGTGCAGGATCCTACTCGCATAGTGGATAGGCTTCTAGAGACTTTCTTCTTCTTTGGATGAGTATCAAGCTAACTACATTAGATGAGATAGCTAAATATATATATATAAAATCTCATTAGTGCTTGGCTTTGATAACAAAGAAAGCAATTCGAGGTATTTTTTGAAATCTTCAAACACTGTTCGGCATTCTTTTGACCAAATGAAATCCTTAAGTTGTCACAAGAACTTGAAAAATAGAAGACATTTTTTGGTTGATCTAGAAACAAACCAGCAAAAGACCCCTACTCGACTTGCCACTCATTGTACCTCCTTATGGTCAGATGCCACATTTCCAGAATTGCTTTTATCTTGTCTAGATTTGCTTCTGTCCCTCATCTCATCACTATAAATCCCAAGAATTTTTTTGAGGTTATGTTGAAGGTACACTTGCTTGAATTAAGTTGCAGTTGGTGTTGCCTTAGTGCACCGAATGCTTCCTCCAGATCGATGATTTGGTGGTTGGCTTCTAAGCTCTATACCAACATGTTATCAACATACACCTCCATATTACTGTCAATTTGATCTTCAAGTATCTTATTAGCAAGGCATTGATATGTCGCACCTATATTTTTCAACCTAAAATGCATTACTTTATAACAATATAGACATTTTTTAGTGATGAAGGCTATTTTCTTCTCATCCTCGGGCACCATCCAAATTTGATTGTAATCCAAAAAAGCATCCATAAAGCTCAATAACTTATGTTCTAAGATAGCATCAACAAGCTGATTAATCTTTGACAATGGAAAGCCATCCTTGGGACAAGTTTTATTGAGATTGGTAAAATCTATGTAGATTCTACATTTGCTATTGGCCTTTTTTACCATCACACCATTGGCTAGTCCATCGGCAAAACAGGCATTTTGGATAAAGTCTACTACCAAAAGTTTGTCGATCTCTTCATCAATCACTTGTTGCCACTCTCGGCTGAAGCTTTGTTTCTTTTGTCGTACAGGTCAATGCATCATATCGATGTTTACTCTACAATACAATAACATTAGCCGGTACCTTAGCATATCTAAAGTCGACCATACAAAGATGTTCGTGTTCTTCTAAAGAAATTTCACTAACCAGTCATGACGGTCGGTGGTCAGAAGAGACTCGACCTGGATAGTTTTGTTCGGCTCATATTCATTTGACAGAATAGAAAATTATCTGCTCCATCGATTCACCTCATTTTTTTTCATCTCGGAGGTCCAGTCCTTCAATAAGCAAAGATTCTATAGATTTATTTCCTTTAATTATCATAATAAAATATTGTCGAGTGAATTGTGATCTCTTTGAACTTCATCGATCCTATGCTTTGTTGGGAATCGCATGAGAAGATAACAAGTCAATGCTATGTCACAGGCATATTAAGCCCAGGTAAGCCGAGGATAGCATTATACACAAATGGGACTCCGACAATAAGAAAAGTTAGGTGGATGATAACTTGTCGAGGTTCTTGGTTAGTAGTAACTAGAAGTGTGATTTCTCCTTCCACTTTGACTGAGTCTGGAGAACCCAACTAGAGGTGTGTTTACTTTCTTTAGTCAATCAATAAATAACTCCATCTAAAGAAATACATCATAAAATAACACATCTGTCGAGCTCCCATTATCTGCTAATATCATTTTTACATCATAATTAACTATTGTCATAGAGATTCATAGCATCATCATGAGGAGTCTGAACTCCTCATAAGTCGCTATCTGAAAAGATTACAACATCTTTGGTATGCCTCCTCTTTGGCAAGTGATCTTCTATTTGACTTATTATCCCCCTATCGTTGATTCACCCTGTGACCATATTGATAACTAATATTCTTTTTACATCATAATTAGCTATTGTCATAGAGATTGATAGCATCATCATAAGGAGTCTAAACTCCTTGCAAGTCTTTATCTGAAAAGATTACAACATCTTCGGTATGCCTCCTCTTTGGCAAGTGATCTTTTATTTGACTTATTATCCCCCTATTGTTGATTCACCCCATGATCATATTGATAACCTTGGCTGTTGGTAATTATTGTTCTCCACTTCAACTAGGCATGGAGTTGGATCATCAATAGGATGATTCTCTCAATCTCAAACATACTTCTTGAGATAGTCTCATCGGATCAAAGCTTCAATTTCATCCTTGAGCTGAAGACAATCTTCGATGTTGTGGCTGTGATTTTGATGGAATCTATAATATTTTTGCATTGTTTGTCTATTTGCCTAGGCCTTCATCAGTTGGGGCCTTTGAAGATACTCTTGGGGCTTAATCTCTATAAAGATTTGAGCCCGTGGAATAAATAAGGGGGTGTAGTTCTGAAACCGATGGGGAGGACTCCTCGATCTCGAGCTATGAGGCTGACATGGGACCTCCCTTTTAGTGCATGTGCTACTTCACTCCTCCTGAGAATGCTTCTTATTCCTGAGAGCTGCCCTCAGATCGATGCTGATCAACTTGTCCCTCTTCAACACAAGCATAATTCTGAGCTTGCACGAGGAGCTTGACATAATCCTTTGGAAACTTCTTGTTTAGAGAAAAAATAAATCTAGAAATCTAAAGTTCCCACTTCATAGCTAACATAGAGACCCCTTGGACAAGGTTACAAATCTCCAATGCGGTGGCATTAAATTAAGCCACATACTCTCTCAAAGGCTCCGCTTCCCTTTACTGGATGGAGAAGAGGCTGTCCGAATTTTGTTGCTACCTTATGTCACTACTAAAGTGCACCACAAATTTCTTTTCCAACTACTTGAATGAGTGAATAGAGCCCTGTTGAAGATCAAAATACTACATCTGAGTAGACTTTTGAGGGTGGTGGGGAAGGCAAGGCAAAGATGGGTATCAAAAGCCCCTTGAATGATCATGAGAGCCTTGAAGCTCTCAAGGCGGTCCAGTGGATCTGAGGAGCAATCATATGGCTCCAATTATTGCATGTTGAATCAAGTTGGAATCGGTTCGTCCATGATATGGCAAGAAAATAGAGGGCATGTGTCAAAGCTAATTCCATGCACTTGCCCCTTAGTGCTATCTTGGAGGACTGCCAGCCAATGATCAATCTCTTCAAGCTCACGATCGAGATTGGCCACTCCCTGAGGTTTCCTTCGATGAACATACTCGAGAGTTGAATCCTCCCTCTGAAGACTTTGAGAAATATCAGTGTGTTCCTCTCACCTTGGGCTCCATTAATTGGCGAGAATGTGCCTTATGGGCTAGGGGCTTTAAGTGATGAGCTCGCTTGGGCATGGGGCATGCCGATTAGGGCTTCAATGATGAGATCAGTAGTCATGATGAGAATGGGTAGCCAAGACAGTCGGGCCCTCCTATCGCCATTGTTGCTGTTTGTCTGTCGTTTGTTGAAGGCTTTGCAGGATAATTGTAAGAGCTTGAACTTGTTGCACGAGGACAGAGACCTGCTGCTGATATGTGGCAATAATGAGCTAAGATAGACCTGTTGGGCCTTATGTGGTGCTCCCAAGGCTTAGAGGATCAAGGCTAATTTGTCAAGGTCCAAACTCTACGAGATGGTCATGGGGTTTCTAAGGCTAATTTGGGCCCTAGGGTGAAAAACTGTCAGCCTTTCGGGTCTTGAGGTTCAAAAATTTTGAGTCTTGAGGGGTTAACTTATATTTGGATTAGGATTGAGTCAAGATTATTAGATTGAATCAAGTCATAGGTATACATGGGCTTGGGTGAGCGTAATCTTATATTGAGTTAGCTAGGGAAGTTTTTGGGTTGGATCACATTGACCCTGTATATAAAGATACATTGTATTTTGACTCGATGAAGTGAATGAATACTAAATCATTTTCTCCCTAATCTTCTCTTTCTTCCTTCCTCTCTCTTTGGTCTTCTCTACATTCTAGCAATAAGAAACCCTCGAATTTCTTGGCTGCCAATTCCAAAAAGGAAAGAAAGAAGGCGCTAGGGTTTCTAGCGCCCTCCTTTGTGCACGTCCCCCTTTTGTGCACCCCCTCTTGGCCGCCCAAGAGGAGTTCCATGCCTCCATATTTTATTTTTTGAAGGCCTCATCAAAGGTGCTTCTAGATCTCAAAAGGTAGATTTCAGATCTAATAAAGAAGGAGTTCAAATCGTAGAAGAAAATCCTACCGACAGGATTTACAAGACTGCTAAAATCCTAAAGACTGTTTTTATGTTGCTTTGTTACTGGCCTTCAAGGACCTCCACAATTTGATCCTTACTATTTTCTGACATCCACAACCTGAGAAAGTTATTCCAATAATTGGTATCAGAGTACGGATTGTATGGAGAAAGAAGGAGACTCCAGAAATTGAAAATCTTCAAAGACTGAAATTTCAGTAAAGATCCTGTCAAGGTATTTCTCAAATCCCTTGGAGTTCTGTTGTGTTTTTGGTTTGGATCCAACCACGGGAAGCAATATGAAGGTTGATTTTGAGAAGTTTGATGAGAAAAAAATTTTTCTATGTGAAAATTTGGGTAGAAGATCTCCTGGTTCAAACAGATCTAGATCAACATTGGAGAGAAGCCTGAAGGGATGATAGATCGTCAGTAGATGTCCCTAGAGAAGAAGGCTTGTTTTGTGATTAGAGGATGTTTGACAAATATGTTACTCTATTTGGTGTTAGAAGAGAGGATCTTGAAAGATTTATGGTAAAAGTTGCACACCATGTATATGGAAAAAAATATGTGCAACAAACTAATATTGAAAAAAAGACTATACAGTCTTCGGATGCAGGAAGACGGAGATGTCTTGGGTCACATCCAAAAATTTGATCAGGTGTGCAATGAGTTGCTGAACATCAGGGTGAAAATAGAGAAAAAAGATAAGTTATTGCTACTACTATGCTCGCTGTCTCTTTCCTATGATCCATTGGCGACGATGCTGCTCTACGGCAAGGGGACCCTAGAGTATGAAGACATGGTCTCGGTGCTGTGGTCCAATGAATAGTGAGAGAAGTTGACCAAGGAAGGTGCTCCCCAGGAAGGCTTGGCTGTGGGAGAGAGATCAGGAAGAGGAAGGAAAAGAGGCAAGTCAAAGGGATGGTCAGAGTCTCGAAAGAGTAGGAGAAGAAAGGAAGCCCGGTGCTACAAGTGCAACGAGATCGAGCACTTCAAATGAGATTGCTCGCAGTGGAAGAATAAGAAGGAAGATAAGGGAGGATCTGATACACTGAGTATGGTGGCTGATAGTAAGATAGAGGATGACCTCTTAGTGGTATCAGATGGTCACAGGCAAAATACAGATGTATGGATCCTAGATTCAGCCTATTCGCATCACTACACCCCAACCCGATCTTGGTTCACTACATACATCAGAACAGATGAAGGGAGCGTAACACTTGGAGATGATCACCCATATAGAGTTGCTGATATTGAGAGTATTCAGGTGAGGATGTTTGATGGGATGGTATGGACTCTCACTAATGTGAAGTATGTCCCTGATCTGAAAAAGATTCTCGTGTCATTGGGTTACCTGGAGCAGAGCGGCTCAGCTTTAGCAGTCGTGCCAGAAGTTGGGTGTTGAACATCTCAAATGGAGCCATGATAGTGATGAGAGGTAGAAGGATAGAGAATAACCTCTACAGGATAGAAGGATCTGTGATGACGGAGAATCTGATGCAGCAGCAATAGTGCAAGACTAGTAGGGGGCTCACCAGTTGTGGCACTACCGCCTAGGCCACATGGGAGATCGTAGGATGAAGGAGCTGAGAAAGCATAGTCTGATTTTAGATCTGGATGGAAGGATCTCAGAGGTATGTAAGCCATGCCAGATGAAAAAGTAGAGGAGAGTACAATTTACCAGCAGTTCAGCCCACAGTGCAGCCCCACTGGAACTAGTTCACACTGATGCATGGGGACCGGCCCCAATTTCAGTCAGAAATGAGATGAGATACTTCTTGACCTTCATAGATGATTTCTCAAGAAAGGTATGGATCTACTTCATCTAGGAGAAATCATAAATCTTCACCAAATTCAAAGTATAGAAAGCTGAGGTGGAGAAGGAGATAGGTCAGAGCTTGAAATGTCTGCAGTCTGATAATAGAGAGAATTACACCAGCAAGGAGTTTCAGATTTTTTGTGAGGAGTGTGGCATCAAAAGGTACTTTTCGATGAGAGAGATTTCTCAGCAAAATGGGGTGGCCGAGAGGATGAACAAAACCCTTATGAAAAGGCACGGTGCGTGAGGCTGCAGGTGGGGCTTTCCTAAGGTGTTCTGGGTTGATACAGTGGATGCAGCCTGTTATTTGGTGAATCAATCACCTCACATCAAGTTATATGGTGGTATTCCAGAGGAAAAATGGTCTGAAAAGAAGATTGGGCTGAGCCATCTAAGGGTGTTTGGATGCACGGCTTTTGTGCACATCGGTGCTGGTGAGCGGAGCAAATTAGATGTCAAGTCACGGAAGATGGTATTCTTGGGATATCCACAAGGAGTTAAGGGATACCGACTATAGAATTTTTTGAAAAAAAAGATTGTCATCAGTAAGGATGTCATCTTTGATGAAAATTCAGTTCTTCAAAGGCAAGATGGCATGGAGGAGCAGCAGGAGGTCTAGCAGGGTAGTGCTGGACAACTAACATCCTTTTTATTTTGCCACTTACAGGTGCATTGGGAGGACTTGGTATTTAGGTGGAGCACTCTCCAAAAGTATCTCCAAAGGTAGAGAGAGCTCGAATAGATGAAAAAAGTCAGGAGATCCAGCAGGAACAAACTAGACCTAGGACAGATATCAAGGTTCCATTGCATAAGTCCAAAAGGAACATCAGGCAACCAGAATGATATGGCTTTGAGGAGACAGTGTCATATATCCTGATGATAGCGAATGGGGATCCCTACATCTATGAGGAGACTATGAAGTGCCAGGACAGAGAGAGGTGGGTCCAAGCAAAGTTCGAGGAGATGCAGTCTTTCTACAAGAATGTGACATAGCGATTGGTGCGGTTGCCACAAGGGAAGAAACCATTAGTTGCAAGTGGTTTTACCAACACAAGGAGGGACCTTCGGAGTAGGGAGGTATCAGGTACAAGATGAGATTAGTGGTTAAGGAATACTTTCAGAAGGAAGGCATCGATTTCAGCAAAATTTTTTCTCCCATCGTTAGGCATACTTCCATCAGGGTGCTGCTGAACATCATAGCAGCTCAGGACTTGAAGCTGAAGTAGATAAATATCAAGATGGCATTCCTCCATGGGCATTTAGAGGAGGGCATCTACATGGAATAGTCACTTGGGTTTCGAGAGCCAGGAGCAGAAGAAAAAGTCTGTTTGTTACAAAAATCGCTGAACGGGCTGAAACAGTCACCGAGACAATGGTATAAGTGGTTTGATTTTTATGTGAGGAGCATCGAACTTTTCAAGTGCGAGTATGACTTTTATATTTATGTTAAATCTTTGAATGATGGGTCTAGGGTATTTCTACTCTTGTATGTGGATAACATGCTTATAGCATACAAAAGTAGGAAGGTTGTGTAGGAACTGAAAGCAGCATTGTCTTGGGAGTTTGAGATGAAGGATTTGGGGTCTGTAAGAAAAATCTTAGGCATAGAAATCTTTAGAGATCGATCTTAGAAGGTGCTACATTTATCTCAGAGAGGTTACATCAAGAAGATCTTAGAGAGGTTTAGGATGAAGGATGCAAAATCGATGGAGCTACCACTCACCGGATACTTTAGACTCTTGAAGATGATGTCACCACAGACTGAGATGGAGGCTCAGGAGATGGAGAGAGTGCCATATGCCTCTGGTGTGGGGATCCTTATATACGTCATGGTGTATTGTAGGCCAGATATTGCCCATGCAGTGAGTCAAATCAACAGGTTCATGGTGCAGCCTAGCAAGGAGCACTGGCGAGCACTGAAAATGATCTTCAGGTACTTGATGGGTACTGTTAGAGTTGGCATCTGTTACGGATAGCAAGGAGGTGCCGAGGGATTCTCCAACATGTCCAAGGAGGCTCAGGGGCTGATAGGAGGGTTCATGGATGTGGATTTCAGAGGAGACATGGACACTCGATGGTCGACGATAGATTTTGTATTTAGCCTGTTTGGAGGTTCCGTTTCTTAAAGATCGTGCTTGCAGTCCATCACAGCCTTATCCACGACTGAGGTGGAGTACATTGGCATTACGGGGATAGTGAATGTGGCCCTATGGTTGAAGGGCTTAGCATTGAAGATGGGCCTCTTTCAGGAGGCCGTCAAGGTATACTGCGACAGTCAGAGTGTACTGTTACTTGCACAGAACTCTGTCTACCATGCAAAGATGGAGCACATCAATATCAGGTATCATCAGATCAGAGAGCTTGTGGAAGAAGGTGAGGTGGAGCTGGTGAAGGTCCACACCAAAGAGAATCCAGTGGATGCACTGATGAAGGTACTTCCACGGGACAGCTTTCGAAAATGTGTGATACTAATATACTTGATGGACAGGATGGAGTTGGTTGAGGCTTTAGAGCACCAAGGTGGAGATTGTTGGGCCTTATGTGGTGCTCCCAAGGCTCAAAAGACCAAGATTAAGGTCAAGGTCCAAACTCCATAAGGTGGTCATGGGGTTTCTAGGGCTAATTTGGATCCTAGGGCAAAACTCTATCAGCCTTTCGGATCTTGAGGTTCATAAATTTTGGATCTTGAGGGACTAACTTATATTTAGGCTAGGATTGAGTCCAAGATTATGAGATTAGATCAAGTCATGGGTATACATGGGCTTGGGTGAGCGCAATAGATTGAGTTAGCCAGGAGAGTTTTTGGATTGAATCACATTGATCCTGTATATAAAGATACATCGTATTCTGATTCGATGAAGCGAATGAATACTAAATTATTTTCTCCCTAACCTTCTCTCTCTTCCTTCCTCTCATCTCTGATCTTCTCCATATTCTAGCAACAAGAAACCCTAGGGTTTCTCGGCTACCAATTCCAAAAAAGAAAGAAAGGAGGCGCCAGGGTTTCTAACGCCCTCCTTTGTGCACGCCCCCTTTTGTGCACCCCCTCTTGGCCGCCCAAGAGGAGTTTCATGCCTCCATATTTTATTTTTTGGATGCCTCATCAAGGGTGCTTCCAGATCTCAAAAGGTAGATTTCAGATCTGGTAGAGAAGAGGTTCAAATTGCAGAAGAAAATCCTACCGACAAGATTTACAAGGCTATTGAAATTCTGAAGGCTATTTTTATGTTGCTTTGTTGCTGGCCTTCAAGGACCTCTATGATATGATCCTTGCTATTTTCTGACATCCACAACTTGAAAAAGTTACTCCAATAAGACCAAGATTGAGGCATCAATCCAGCTGGTCATTTTATTGAGATGACTATCAATGAGAGCTGGCGGATGCATGTTGTGCCCTAGTTCTTATCATCACTGACTCTCTCTCCTTCTCAATAAAGCTAAAAAGAACTTCCTCTAGCATCAAACTATTGCTACTAAACTTCAGTGGTCGATGGATGATCGAGCTGAAGGTCCGATGAGAAGACAAGCTGAATATTCATCAAAAGTCTGAGGTAGACGGTTTCTAAACCTGGAACCAAAAGTCTAATTGTCGAAGGTTGTCCAATGTGAAATTCTCCGATGTTTAAATTAGTCGAAGTTTTAGAAATAATCAAAAAAAAAAAAAGGAAATGATAAAAATGAATTTTTGTGCTTTCCAGATCAATCGAGCGTTCTTCTTGGCCCGGCGAGGGGGGGACAAACCAACCATTATCCCGAATATTAAAGATGTAATTAATATTATGATGAGCTGGAACCATGGATGGTCCCTACTTCTATGATTAAAGTTATTATGCCCATGATGAGCCACTGTGGAAAGTTATTACGCTTATGACGGTGAATTCAGTCCTGTGTAAATAAAAGAAACGATACGGGGGATCCTACTCATGACAATCCCAAACCATCCTTCTTTTCCTTCATTTAGTTTTGTTGTGGATGATGATCGTCTCGGCTTTGCTGACCTCGGTGGGGATGAACCTCGGCCTCCGCTGGCTATTCCTCGCCCTTTACTCCATCATTCAGAAGCAGCTAGGGAACGTCAAGTTCTACGTCCCCTGCCTCGTCGCCAAGGGGCGGGCCTGCCGGTGGAGAGAATTCAACATCGAGAGCCTCCTCCCCTCGCCCACCTGGGTCCGCAAGGGACTGGAGCCCTCCGAGGAGGACCTCCTCACGTCTTGCGGCCTCGATGCCGTCGTCATCATGAGAATCTTTATATTCGGTACATCCCAATTTTTTTCCCGATTTTTTCTCCTTAAGAAGGTCTTTCTAGGAGTTCTTTGGTTCAACAATTGAAACATTGCCTTGATGTTGGTTCTTTTCTTGATTCTGGTTTTCGAAAACTAAGGGATATAATTTTATTTTTCTTGAACTAATGTTTTAACTAATCATACTGCGTTGCGCATCCTTTTCTGAATAAAGGATGCCTCTTGGAGATAATTTGATCAAAAAGGTCGAAACTTTATTTCAATGTTTGATTCCTTTCTTGATATTGATGTCAAGAAATAGTGGAAAGTTTTTTTTTTTAGAGTTTTTGAGCCCTAATTTTAGTGAAGCATACTATGCTTCCATTAATCTATTGGATATTTGTTGTGCTATTTTTTCTAAGTTAAATCACCTTATTCTGTATGATTGAAGAATCATTTTTTGCTGGTTGTGTTGCTCCCAAATCCCAAGTCGAAGAGGTCGGGAATGATCTCCTCAGGTGGAAGCTGGTTGGCGGATGCCTCGACTGGAGATGAGGAACTGAAGAACTCTCGGGTGCTGGAACAGGACCTGTAAAAAGGCCCTGATCGAAATATTTTCTGGTGGTGGAGACTCTCCGATGTTCAAGTTAGTTGAAAATTGGAGAACAGTAGAAAAAATTTTTGAGGACTTTTAAGAGCTGACCTGGGTCCCCTTTTCTCTCTATTTATAGAAGGACAGTAAGAGTCGCATATGCTGGGGAACTAGCCATTTGCGAAAACTGCATGCGGATTGCACTGGTGGAGATCGTGGTTCCATATTTGTGATGCGGAGCCAGCCCATAGTTTTCATTTGGGAGCATAATCTGATCTTGGTAGTTAGAGCTTCCTTATCTGCTATTTATGCGGCCATGAGAAGATTGCTTTCTTAAAACGGTCTTGTTGTTGGATCGGATGACCTGTTCAATTCAGACCATTATCCGTAACTCCTCCAGGTTGGTCGTGGCCAATCCTTAGCTACCTCAATTGTGCCCCAGGACCTGGTCGGCCAACGCCAAAGTAACGATCCACAATGGTTTGCCCCCACTTTCAAGTCCGAGCTCAGATAGAGGTTGGTCAAAGAGAGTAAAAATTCGAAGTCAAGACCAACGTAGTGAAGAATATACTTTTACAGTCGAGCTCAGGCGCTAGTAGGGGTGTGGACATGTGTCACGAATCGGCATTGCTGATCTCCTTGATCTATTGATCTGGACTGTGAAATCATGGATCCATATGAGGTCAGTTGTGACCGACCTCGGGTTGCCACTTGGCAATCATCAATGGTAGCTAGACGAATTATCATCAATTCGAAACCATTTGAGCTTCTATAAATAGGCAGTTGATCTCTCGGATTTTACTTTTACTGTTCATAGTTTTGCCATCGCAGGAGAGGAGTGGAGCACTTATGCATTTTCTGGCAATCTCTATTGATCACCATCAACGGTTGTAGTCATCTTCGGCTATAGCAAAGCTGCGAACTCTGACCTCTGCCCTCTGACCTCCAACCTCTAAGGTCGAACCCTTGGGTTATTCGGTCATCACTACTCTAGGTTAGCTTTTTTTCTTTTTCTTGCTTCTTTGAATCATGCTGAGGGTGAGTATATCAAGCTCGTCTCCCGACACTTGGTCCTCTGATCGGGACCAGTCCAATGAGGGTCCTTATTCTAGTGGTGAGCTCTCCTTAGGGAGCTCTGAGGTTAGCGAGATGTCGAATTTCAGCCCTTTTCGAGTGGCCTTTGTCCTCACCCATGGAATCTTGAGGTCATCCACCTCCAATACCAAATCCCTCCTGAATTTAGGCTGGAGCTCATCAGTCCCGAGGATCGGATGGTTAGTCCTTTTCGATGTCGAATTGGACTCTAAGAAGAGTCTTTAAAAGCAAGCCTTAGGTTGCCTCTTCATATTTTTGTTGTAGAGCTCCTTAGAACTTTTCAAATAGCTCCCTGTAGCATGGCACTAAACTCATGGTCTCATAGTAGCTTTTTTCTCATTATTTCCTTCTTGGTGCTAACCAACCATTTGTCTCTTTCAGATGTATTTCTCATTTAAGAGACACCCCAAGGAGGTCGGATGGTGATATGCATCTCCTCGGATGGGGCAGCATCTCTTTCGAGGTGCTCCTTCCTCGGTTCATGGGAAGGAGCATTATTTTTTTTGTTTCAATCAAACAGCCTCGAGGTTTTGATACTTCAAGGGTCGACCTCGAAGGTCATCAAATAAGGCTCCGATACTTTTCGATGCCAAGGAGAAGGCCTAGAAGTTTATTTTCAACTGTACTGCTCCTCTACGTAAGCTCCTTTCCAAGGAGATGTTGTATAAGGTCGGGTTGAGCTCGGGTGATCCTCAGGGTAAGTCATCTTTAATTTGTGTTTCACCTGAGTTTCTTTTTACTGATGATTCTTGTTTTCTAGACATGAAGCCTAAGGAGATCGAGGCTCTGTGCTACATTGCCAAAAGGAAGAAGTCTTTGGGCGATGCTCCTGCCCCTAAGTAGGGCCAAGCTGAGGCTATCCTTGCCTAACCAACCGTCGGCTCTCCTCAGGTGCCAATCTAGGGTTCAGAGTTGAAGAGGGGGGTTCCTTCTCAGGGGCCCAAGTCGTCCCCCCTCTCAAATCAGTCACTCCAGGAGAACCAATTCCTCCATCTGCATCTTCATTTCTCTGAGATGCGACTACACGGATTTCTATACGCATTTCTCTTCACCAAGATGACCCTCCAGCCTCGACTTCTCAAAAACCCACTACTCATCCTGGGCGGGGAGTCTAGGATCTCAGGTGGGACTTCGCGAATGATTGAGTTGCTTATGAAGTACTTCGGGCTATGATTCTTCCAGTTGATGTCGAGGCAATCAACGTGGAAAGTCTTAGATACTACATTAAGCATTCCTATGACTCTCTTCGAGGTGAGTTTAAAAAATTCTCTTCCTTTTCTTTTCCTCTTTTTTCTGATCTTGTCTATTGCTCAACTCATCCACCATGTGGACCACTTCATGGATATTTTGAAGGAAGCCTGGCAGTCCTTGAAGGAGGCCGAGACTAGAGCTGCTCAGTTCGAGGCCCGAGCTGCTCAGGCGGAGAAAAAGGTGATGAGGTCTCAGAGTTGAAGCAAGCGGCCGACAGAAAAATTTAGTCCCTAAAGGCCAAGGTAAAATCAATAGAGGCCGAAGTTGCCGATGTTTGAAACTAGGCTGAAGTGCGATTGGTCGAGGGTCTCCATATGGCAGTAGCTCAGTGGGAGAAGAAGTTGGAATCCGAGAAGCTTGCGGTGGTCAAGGCCTTTCACTCCTTGGAAGAATTAATGACAGCCAAGCTAGAATTTGCTGCTAACTCTCATTTGGAAGGCTTCGTGGACTGCAAGGCCAAGGTCAAAGGCCTTTTTCCAGACATCAACCTTAACCCATTAGATGCTAATGAGGAGGATGTAGGTGCTGAGGAAATCAGGTCGGGAGGTGTCGAGGATGTGCTTGTCGAAGATGTAGGAGCTGCCCCTAGCCTTCGCTTGTGATTGTACTCCCAGAGCCCGATGTCTAATCTGAGAAGCCGGACGCTCCCACCAATGCACAGGACTTGTTTTCTATTTTTCTTTTGTTTTTGTACTTAAGCTCGATGATGGCTGAGCAGATATTGTGCTTGGGCCACTTATGAGTTCCTCAGCTTCGATCGAGTTGATTTTGTAATCAGCCCAACCCATCCATTATAAATCTTCTCATGTTTCATGCAAACTATACATTTTCATCTTCGTCTCTACTGCTTATTTTCATTTGTCATTTTATTTTTCTCTATTATCCATAAAATTTTCCAAGTCACAAGAATCGGACCACGGTGGATCAATCAACCTCATCCTCAATTTTCGTGAAGCTCATCCAGGGGTGAAGTGCATCTGTCTGAGGATGAGATATGCTTGTTTGATCCTGATGTTTGGCCTCTGCTCAACTCATCTAAGGACAAGGAGTGCCAGTTGGCCGTGTCGCATTGTTGGCCTCTGCTTGACTCATACGATAATGAGGAGCATTTGTTAGATGTGTCGTTGGCCTCTCCTCGACTGGTACGAAGATGAGGAGCACCCGGTCATGTCATGTCGCTGGCCTTTGCTTGACTCATATGAGGACAAGCAGCATACGTTGGCCATGCTGTGTCGCTGGCTTCTACTGGACTCGTACGAGGACGAGAAGCACCTGTTGGTCATTATTGATGAGAGAATATTGGGCAAGCATTTTTTATCTGCAAGAAGTAAATCTTTATTGCTAGTTAATATAATTACATTAGGGGTAACAGAATCATCAAGTTTCAGCATTTCAAGTTCGAAGAACTAGTGCTCCATATAATCAATGGAGTTGGTATGCTTGTGGGCACACCATCTCATCAACATGATACGGGCCCTTCCAATTTGGTGATAACTTTTTCTGTTCTGCTGGGCGAGACACTTCAGCTCTTCATAGGATGAGATCCCCTACTCGAAAGATTTTTTCTCTGATTCTTGAGTTGTAATATCAGGCCATTTTCTACTGATAAGTTGCTATTCAAAGTCAAGCTCGCTCTTGCATCTCCTCCAACAGGTCCAAGTTCACCCTTGGATCATGCAAGTTGCTTTCTTCGTTGAACTTTTCCACCCTAAGTGAATCGTTGAACTTTTCCACCCTAAGTGAAGGTAGGCTGACTTCAAGTAGTATTACAACTTCTATCCTGAAGGCCAAGTTGAACGGTGTTTCTCTAGTAGAGATTCATTGCATCTTTTGATAGGCCTAAAGTATGTTGTAGGGTTCTTCAACCCATAGTCCTTTAGCTCAGTCGAGTCTGGTTCTCAATCCCTGCAATAAAGTTTGGTTAGTCACCTCAACCTCAACATTATTTTGAGGATGCACGACCTAGGTCATGCAATGTGCAATTTCGAGCTCTCTACAAAACTCCACTTATTTCGTATTGTCGAGCTAGCACCCATTGTCTGTGATTATGGCTCATGGAAAGCTGAATCTGCAAATGATAGATTTTCACACAAAGTCACAAACCTTTGCTTCGATGATGGGTGCTAGCACTTCTACTTCTATCCACTTTGTGAAGTAGTCAATCGTGATGAATAGAAACTTCCTTTGTGCTGCTAGACCAAGAAGGATCTGAGGATATCCATACCCCATTGGGCAAAAGGCCAAGGTGTCGTAATTGGCACCATGGGGTTGAAGCTCATCGTTGAATACTAGCATTCCTCTGGCATTGATCACATCTTCACACCAAATTGGCTGCATCCTGCTGTAGCATCAACCAAAAATAACCTTGTCGCAGTACTTTATAACCAAGAACTCTGCTTTTCAGGTGGTTGCCACAAATGCTTTCATGAACCTCTCCAAGAGTGTAATTTGCTTCTAATGGGCGAAGACACCGAAGCAGTGGCGGTGAATAGGACCTCTTGTATAGCTTACATGCATCAGGTACCAAGGTGCTTGGTATTTCAACTTTCTAGCCTCTTCATGGTCGGTAGATAGAGTTTCACCCCTCAAATTGAATAATCGGATCTATCCAGCTCAGCTCATGATCAGTCTATATATCATTTGGGCTTCTTCGATACTCGGACTTTCCAAAGTCTCCATATATGAGCTTCTCTTGAGGTCGACAACTCCTATAGCGGCAAGCTTTGACAAGAGGTATGCTCTGACATTCTCGAACCTTGGAATTTGCTGAATGTTCAAGGACGCAAGGTCAGACATAAGATCCTTTACTTTCTTTAGATACTTAACCATGTTAGGTTCTCACACGTCGTATTCATCTCGTATCTGGCCGATGATGAGTTGTGAATCAATGTAAATCCTTAGGTGTTGGACTTCCAATTTTTTGACAATTTTAAGTCCGGCTATCAAGGTTTTGTATTCTGCTTCATTTTTAGAGGCTTTGAATGCAAAGCACATAGCATATTCAGCAATTGCACCTTTTGGGCTAATGAGGATCAGTTCGACCCCAGATCTTGTTATACTGGAAGAACCATCCACATGAAATACCCAGCACTCAGGTTCTTTGGTCTCGAGTTTCAGTGTGAGCTCCTTCTCTTTAGAGATGGTGCATTCCAAGATGAAATCTACCAATGCTTGAGCCTTGATGGATGGCCGAAGGAGGTATTTTATGTAAAACTTTTCGAGCTTAATGGCCTATTTGGTTAGCCAATCTAAAGTCTCAGGTCGGTACTCCACTACCTTGATAGTTTGGTTGGTGAGGATGGCAATTATATGTGCTTGGAAATATGGATATAGCCTCTTTACGAGATTACAATTGCATACACCATTTTCTCCAGCTTTGTGTATCTGATCTCTATATCATAGACGACTTGGCTTATATAATATATGGGTTTCTGAAGTGCACCTTCTTGTAGGATGAGCACCGACTAATTGCTTGAGGAGAGACCGCAAGGTATAAGTATAGGACCTCATCGAATTCTAGTTTGCTAAGGAGTGTTGGGGATCCGAGATACCTTTTCAGTTCATCGAATGTAGCTTGGCATTCTCTCATCCATCGAAAGTCCTTAGTCCATTTTAGAACTCCAAAGAAGGGTAGACTTTTCTCGACTGACCTTGAAAGGAACCTACTGAGGGCTACAATTCTCCCCATGAGGCATTGCACCTCCTTGATCGTGCTCGGTTAGGTCATTTTCTGGAATGCTTGAATCTTCTTTAATTTCATCTCGATCCCATGCTGCAACACCATAAAGATGAGGAATTTACCGAAGGTAACCTTCAAGGTGCACTTGCTTGGTTGAACTTCATGTGAAAGCATTGTAATATTGCAAAGGTCTCTTTAAGGTCAGCAATATGATTCTCGATGGTCCTTTTTACGAGCATGTTGTCCATGTGTACTTTCATGTTCCTCCCAATCTACTCCTTGAAGACCTTGTTGATGAGCCTCTGTTAAATTGCTTCTACATTCTTTAGGCTAAAAGACATAACCCTATAACAAAAAAGATGCTTGTCAATGGTAAAGATAGTCCTCTCCTCGTCCTCAGGGGCTATGCAGATTTGATTGTAATCGGAGAAGACATCCATGAAGGAGAGGAGTTGGTGATCCGATGTAGCATCCACCAACTGATCGATCTGAGGCAGTAGATTCTATCTTTGGGACATGCCCTATTGAGGTTGGTATAGTCAATACGTATGCGTCACTTTCCATTTGCCTTCTTGACCGGATTACATTGGCTAACCACTCGAGGTAGTTTACCTTTCAAACGAAGTCTACCTTCAAGAGTTTGTCCACATCCTCTATGGCTTTCTAGTTCTCTAGCATGAAACTGCTCTTCTTCTGTCTGATGGAACGATGCTCCGAATCCATATTCAAAAGGTGAACAATAACCTCTGGATCTATACCCGGTATATTTGAAGCCGATCAGGCAAATATGTCTATGTTGAATCGAAGAAATGAGATGAGGTGTTGGTGGTCATCATCATTCAAATTAGAATTGATCTGGATTGTCCTAGTTGGGTCGGACTCTTCTAACACAATTGGGATGAGGTCTCCATTAGCTCGTCCCAAACATTGAGCTCTCCTCTAGGTCGAGTTTCTGTGAGAGCCTCATCGCGTAAAGTCGCCATGTTGCATTCCTTGACTAATTTTTGGTCTCCTTGGACCTCATCAATCCCATGCAAAGTGGGGAACTAAATCAATAAGTGATAAGTTGACACCATGGCTCGGAGGGTGTTCAATCCTGATCAACCTAATATAGCATTGTAAGTAGACAGAATTTCATGACCAAAAAGTTGACCTAGATAGTTGACTAGTTTGGAGTTCGTCCCACAGGCAGAGAGAGAGAGAGAAACCCCTTCTACTAGTACAACATTACCAAAAAAGCCAATTAAAGGAGAATCAAGTCTCCTCAGCTGATTGAGCCAAACCTATTCTTACAAAAGCATCATAAAATAAAACATCTTTGGAACTTTCATTATCAATTAAGATACAGTATACATTGTAGTTTGAAATATTCAAAGTCACTACAATTGGGTTATTGTGAGGAGATTTTATTCTCTAAAGGTCGGCATCGGAGAAAGTGATGCCTTCATCTTCGATCTTCTGCTTCTTCTCTTCCTTGGCTTGGCTTGGCTCTAGGTTTGGATCGTCGAGTTGCCTCTCAAAGATTGTATGGATCACGCCCACCATAGGTCTATTCTCTTGGGGACCATTAGCATGAGGTTTTTCAGACCTGGTTTCCTCTTGATTCGCCTATTCTTGGATATGCCATCTTAATTGTCCCCACCTGATGAGCGCCTCAAACTCATCTTTGAGCTATCAACATTCCTTGATATTGTGGCCATGATCTTGATGGTATCGATAGTATTTTCTGGTATTCCGCATGTGAGGTGGGGTTGTCATCCTCCTTGGCCTCAGCAGTTCTCACTGATGTTCTATTTCCATCAGCATTTGAGCTTGAGGTGCGTTAAGTGTAGTATAGCTATTAAATCTTTGAGGTGGAGATCTAGATTGACGGCGTCAGGGGGGAGACCTGGTCTGATCATTTCGTGGAGGTGTTCGGGATCAGTGCGACCTCTTGTTGCCTCACCTACCTTCTCGCCTATGCTCCCTACTCTTATGTTCGTGGTTTTCTTTTTCTTCCCAAGGCTCATTGCTTGGGTGCTCCCTATGCCGAGTCCGTTACTCTGCATTCACATATTTTGCTGCTCTTGCCAACATCTCAATAAAGTCTTTGGGATACCTCTTTTCAAACGAGAAAAAAAAATCTTTCTTAAGTGTTGGTGCAAAAATCCGCCTGCGCCGGAGAAGCTGGAGTTGAGGAAGCCGCGGTCGCCGCCGGGACCTGCAAGGGAAGTCTAAACCGGAGGTGGGGTTGCTCCGGCAAGACCCTCCGACGCTCAAGTCAGTTCTCTGCCTCAACAAGAATGGAGTGCTCGAACGGAGAATTTAGCAGAGTTTTGAGATAAGGCAAAAGAGCTTAAAAAATAACGTATCTGAGTCCCCCCTTTTATAGGCGGGGGAGGCAACGGACTGATGGCGACGTGTGTAACTGCCTGGTAGTGGGCCGCCCATGGTCAGGGGAATTGATTGCGAAAGATAATGGAGCAGACACGTGGGTATCACCTCGACTTGCCACGTGGAATCCGTTATGAGGGGTGGAGCAGCGTCCGTCGTCAGGAGAATCGCATGGTATCCGTCGCAGGAGGTGGAGCAGGTTCGTGGCCGTTACTGTGGCCTGCCAGGGGGATAATGGAGCTGTGCGGAGTCCGCCACAGGAAGTGGAGCAGGGCGGCTATGGCCGCTGCGGCTTGTCAGGGAATGATGATACTGCGTGGAGTACGCCACAGGAGGTGGAGCAGGGTCGCGGCCGTTTTGAGGGCCTGTTAGGGGGCGTGGATCTGTCGATTGAAGCTCGGCAATGGTCGGAGCCGTCGTGAGCGGAGCCCGGCTCCCGTAGGAGTCCGGGCGGAGCTGTTCTGATGCCAGCGGCGGAGTCCAGCTCCCGTAGGAGTCCGGGCGGAGCAGTGCGGATGGCGGCAGAGGCGGCAGAGCCCGGCTCCCGTAGGAGCCCGGGCGGAGCTGTGCTGATGTCGTTGGTGGAGCCCGGCTCCCGTAGGAGTCCGGGCGGAGCTGCGCTTGCTGATGGCGGTGGAGCCCGGCTCCCGTAGGAGTCCGGGCGGAGCTGCACTTGCTGGTGGCGGTGGAGCCCGGCTCCCGTAGGAGTCCGGACGGAGCTGCACTTGCTGATGGCGGTGGAGCCCGGCTCCCGTAGGAGTCCGGGCGGAGCTGCACTTGCTGATGGCGGTGGAGCCCGGCTCCCGTAGGAGCCCGGGCGGAGCTGTGCTGATGTCGTTGGTGGAGCCCGGCTCCCGTAGGAGTCCGGGCGGAGCTGCGCTGCAAACAAAGTCAAGGGTGAAGTCCGGCTCTGATAGGAGTCCGGACTGAGCTTACCAGCAATTGATATTGAGAGCGGAGCCCGGCTCCCATAGGAGTCCGGGCGGAGCTGTTTTGATGTTGGCGGCGGAGTCCGGCTCCCGTAGGAGTCCGGGCGGAGCTGCGCTTGCTGATGGCGGTGGAGCCCGGCTCCCGTAGGAGTCCGAGCGGAGCTGCACTTGCTGATGGCGGTGGAGCCCGGCTCCCGTAGGAGTCCGGGCGGAGCTGCACTTGCTGGTGGCGGTGGAGCCCGGCTCCCGTAGGAGTCCGGGCGGAGCTGCACTTGCCGATGGCGGTGGAGCCCGGCTCCCGTAGGAGTCCGAGCGGAGCTGTGCTTGCTGATGGCGGTTCCGCCGTGGGTTCCGGCTGTGGGTATTTTATACCCAACACCAGTCCCCCTACATCCGAGTTTTGAATTTCAAACGAAGGAAGTACACAGAAGTACAGCCGGAACCGTCCCTTCGAATCCCGCGCCCTGCCGCTCCCAGATATTTTGGCATTAAATGAGCGCGTGCCGGAGTCTTTTCGAATTGGGGCGGTACGAGGGGACGCTTCGAAGACCCCGCAGGTACGCTGGCCTAGGTACGGCGCAATTATGGCCCTGCCAACCGCCAGCCGCCTTCAGCCGTCTGCCACGGGGAGTGGGACACGTGTCGGATGCGGACTGGCCTGGGGGATTCGAGATCATTATGGCGCCGGATCCCAGGGTCTATTTAGACCCGTCCTCCCCCTTTCAGGCGTCCCACTCTGCTTCTGATTTCTTGTCGGCGTCTGTCATCTCCCCGAGAGTCTGCTCTAGCGAACGCCCTCTCGAGCCGTAGGCGCCTTCCGTTCCTCGCTCCCCAGGCCCCCAGAGCAAGATAGGTTAGTGCCCACCTTCTCCTTCTTACCGCTTAGGGTCCTCTCCTCCTTCCTCTTCTTTCGTGTCCTCTCCTGAGTTGACTTCCGACGTCCCCCTCCTTTCTCGGCTTGCATTTCTAGGGCCCTTTAGGTTCTCCCCCAAAGAAAAATGTCTTCCGATTCTTCTTCCCCCGTAAGCTCTGGGAGTTCTTCTGCTTCAAACCCCCAGGCCCCTGTCTCTGCGGACGAACCCGCGTTTGGGGCAGGGTCTCGCCCGGTCTTCGCACCGGGCGCTATTCCTTGTTCGTCGACTCCGGACGAACTTCTCCTGATAAGGGCTCGGTACGGGGTCCCTTCAGAGTACGATCTGGAGCTTCCTGGCCCCTCCGACCGGGCCAACGGTCCCCCTCCTGATCGCTTCTGTTTGTACCAGGAGGCATTCCGTGCCGGACTCCGGCTTCCGCTCCCAGCTTTTGTTGCCGCCTTCTTTCGTTTCTTAGACATTTCTCTCGCTTCTGTCGCCCCGAATTCCTTTAGGTTTTTGATAGGATTTCTCTCCCTCTGTCACATAGCCGAGGTCCAGCCTTCCCTCTCCCTGTTCAGACATTTCTACACTTTCAAACGCCATCCTTCAGCGAAGGATTGGTGGTACTTCTCCCCCCAGTTCGGTAAGAAGGGGTTGCTGAAGGGCGCCCCTTCTTCGATTCACAACTGGAAGGGGAAATTTCTCTTCATTTACTGCCCGACCCTGGAATTGGGCCTGTCCCCTTGGGGGTCTCTGAGGGATTCCGTCCGCCGGGCTCCTGGCCTGGGAGAGGACGATCTTCAGGCCGCCCAGAAGCTCCTGAGTTATCCCGCTCCTTCCCTTCCAAACCTACTGAGGGAGCCGCTTCTCTTCAACATCGGCCTGAGCCCTCAAGATCCAGCAAGTATACATCCTTCCTTTTTTTGTCTTCTTCTTCCCTCTCTTCCTTTCTCTCTCTTTTTTCCTCTTTTCTCTCTCTCTTTTTTCTTTCTTCTTCTTCTCTTTTTTTTTTTTTTTTTTTTTTTTTTTCGGACTGATTGGTGCTGCTTTTTCCTTCTTCTTTTCTTTTTCCGTTTTTTTTTTTTTTTTTTTTTTTTTTTAGCAATGGACGCCGAAGCCACACGGATGCTCGCCAAGGCCATGAGAGCCCAGAAAAGGAAGGGCGCGACGACTTCCGGCTCGGCGAAGAGGGCCAGGGTGGAGGAGACGGGCTTGGCCGCACCCGTCCAGGCGACCCCGGCAATCGACATTCCTTCGGATGCCGAGCCAGCGGCCCCCCGGGCTCCCTCAGGGAGCCCACCGACTGGGGTCCCCATTCCGGAGGTCCGCCCCGCGGAGGCGCCTGCCGCGGGGAGGAGGAGAAAATCGGTGGCCCGCAGGCCGAGCAGCCACCGAGCCGCTGCAGACGAGTCCGTCTGCTCCGAGGGGGGATCGGAGAACCCCTTCAACGACAAGGCCCTAATCCGCCGGCTGCTCGATGGTTGCATCCTGTCCGATGTCGTGGAGAGGATCGACCGCGCCGATCCCGAGCAGCGGGCCTGGGACACCTTGGGGTCCTTTCTTGAGGTAAGCGGATTTTTACTTGCTCAGTTGCTCGGTCTTTGTTGTAATTCTCTATTTGTCTTTGCAGATCGGGCACCAGCTCTTCGCCTATGTTGAGGCGTCAGGCCGCATGAGAAGGGATCTTCTTCGGGCGGAGGAGCGCTGCCAAGACGAGGTTGCTCGTCTTCAAGCGAAGACGGCCGAGGTGGCCGCCCTCCGGGAGGCTCTGGAGAGAGAGAGACAAGACCGGGAAGAGGAAAGGCGAGTCCGGGAGGAGGAGAGGCGAAGTTTGGAGGAGTCGGTAAGGAAGGCGGAGGCCGAGGTCGCCCATCTGGCCGAGCAAACTCCGGTTCTGGTCTCGGAGGCCAGGACCCTTGCAGTGGAGGAGTTCAAGACCTCCGCGGAGATGAGGGAGCTGAACGTCCAGTTCGGCCTGGAGGCGTTCACCAAGGGGTTCGAGCTCTGCCGAGAGAGGATGGCCAGCAGATATCCCGACCTTGATCTCGGCTTTTTGGAGGAGTCTGACGACGAGGCCGCCCCTCCGTCCGCTGCTGTCGCAGCCGCGCCCCCCGCGTCGAGCTCTCCACCCCCTGCCCCCGAGGTCTGAGACCTCCGATCTTGTATCTTTCTTTTGTCGCCATATTTCCCTTCGGCTTGTCTTCAAAATTAATAAAGTCGAACTTCTTATTGTGGATGGCCTTTCCTTCCCCCTGCCTCTTCTTTTCTGCCTTTCTTCTTGTAAAGAGTTGGTCTCTGACGTTTGCATCTTCCGATGGCAGCGTCCTGCCGAAGCACTTCCCTTGCTCCTGGGGGTCCCGCTGAAGTCAACTATCCAACGGCTAAAAAAGGAGGTCCTCCACCTGACGAAGAAGTTGAAAAAGTCGGAGGGCGAGCTCTGCCAGGCGAAAAAATGCTATTCCGAGGCCGCCGCTGAGGCCGCCCACTTTAGGAGTCTCCAAGTGAAGGCAATCATGGACTACAGCCGGAGGAAGGCGAACTTTGCGAAGGAGCTCGAAGAATGCACGAAGAGCGCTAGCGACCGAACTTGGGCTCAAGAAGCCAGGATCAGCGCCCTTAAAGTGGAGCTGTCGGCTGCCAAGAGGAGGATCGGCCAGCTGGAAGGGAACTCACCCCGGCTCACAGCGCGGGATGAGCAGATATGGTCACAAAAAGTTTCCGACCTCCAGAAGCAGCTTCAAGATGCCGAGATGAGCCACGATGTGCAGCGGGCCAGCTGGTGCCGACAGGTAGAGGAGCACAAGGGGAGATTCCGTCGAGCGGCGGACGAGGTAGTCCGTCTCCAGAGGCAGTTGGTTACTAGGGCGCATCTTGCTAACGCCCAAGATAACGAAGAGCTCCAAGCCCTGAGAGGCTCTGTCGAAGGGATTTCTGTCTCCCTTGGGGAGAAGACAGCTGAGCTTCAACAAGTAAAAATCCAACTGGGACTTGAGCGGAAGGCCGTCGCGGACGCAGAGGCGGAGTCCGAAGTTTTGCGGAAGTGGCATCGGGAAGCGGAGGCTGAGAGCCGGCGACTTCGTCAGGCGCTCCAGGATATGCTGCAAAAGAAGGAAGAACTAGAGGAAATGGTGGAGACCCTGAGGCAGTCCTGGTCGGGGATGGAGGTGATCACCCTATGTTAGAGGGAGCAGGACCTCCTTAGAGTTCTTTTGTAGTCACCCCCTTTTTGTAGCTGCCCCCCTTTTCTTTTCTTGTCGTTTTGTCCCTCTTTTTCTGGCCGTCCTAACCCTGTAGTACATATATCGGAAATGAGAAAAAGGCATTTTGTGTTACCTTGTCCGCGCGTAGCACTAATATTGTCGTTCGTTGACCCTTTCTCGTTGTTTGGCCTGTTTGGCTTAGAGGTCGTCGTGGGAAAGGGCTCTTCCCTTCCATCCGATCTCGTCATGTGGCCGAGCCTCGCCACCGTTTTTAACCCTTGCTGGCGAAGTGGCGGATGGAGCCCGGCTTTCTTAGGAGCCCGGGCGAAGTCTTTCTTGGGGGCGGAACCCGGCTCCCGTAGGAGTCCGGGTGAAGTTTACCTTGGCGGCGGAACCCGGCTCCCGTAGGAGTCCGGGTGAAGCTTTACCTTGGCGGCGGAACCCGGCTCCCGTAGGAGTCCGGGTGAAGCTTACCTTTGCGGCGGAACCCGGCTCCCGTAGGAGTCCGGGTGAAGCTTACCTTTGCGGCGGAACCCGGCTCCCGTAGGAGTCCGGGTCTTCCATTTTGCTTGAGCCGGTCGCGAGGTTCTCGTTATCAGCCTGGCTTGTGGGGGCGCGTTAGGGCGCTGTAAGGCCTCTCCCCCCTCCGGTCTAAAAGAACCGGGCCTTCAACTTTGCTCATGTCAGGACGAGGTTCTCCTCCTGTTCCTGACATGGCTATGGGGGCACATTAGGGCGTTGCAAGGCCTCTCCCCCCATCCAGTCTAAAAGAACCGGGCCTTCGACTTTGCTCAAGTTAGGGCGAGGTTTTCCTCCTGTCCCTAACAGGGCTGTGGGGGCACATTAGGGCGTTGTAAGGCCTCTCCCCCCATCCGGTCTAAAAGAACCGGGCCTTTGACTTTGCTCAAGTTAGGGCGAGGTTTTCCTCCTGTCCCTAACAGGGCTGTGGGGGCACATTAGGGCGTTGTAAGGCCTCTCCCCCCATCCGGTCTAAAAGAACCGGGCCTTTGACTTTGCTCATGTCAGGACGAGGTTCTCCTCCTGTTCCTGACATGGCCGTTGTTTTTTGGAGAGGTCATATCCAGTCATAATACATCCGCGTTAAGCAGGAGGAGTGCGTTAGCTAGAAAGAAAAGTAGATTCAAAACGAAACAGTAAGCAATACATTTACAGTTCTCCCGCTCCTCCTTGAGGCCCTCCGGCGATGGAGTCGATGGTCCCGATAGGAGGCCGGTCCCCGGGCTGCTCCTCCCTCTTCTGTGGTTCGGGCGGTGGGAGGGCTCTTGGCCGGTCTCCTCTACCCTCAGGCCTGCGGCGGATGAATCTGTCGAGCCGACCTCGCCGGATGAGCTCCTCGATCTCGTCCTGGAGCTGGATGCACTCTTCAGTGTCGTGGCCGTGGTCGCGGTGGTAGAGGCAGAACTTGTTGGGGTTGCGCTTTCCGGGGTGCGTGCGCATCCTCTCCGGCCTAGGGATCAGCTCCCTGACCTCCATCAGTACCTGGGCCTTCAAGGCGTTGAGGGGGGCGTAGCTGCGGAACTTCCCTGGCGGGGAACCCCGCCGAAACCTGTTGTCCGGGCTTCTCTGCCTGCGTGCCCGGGGTGGAGTATGGGCGCGCTTGTGCCCAGGAGGGGATCGGGAGCGAGGCCGGGCTTCCCTTGGCCTCTTCTCAACTGCGGGCTTGCCAGAATCTCCCGCCTGGCGCTCCCTCGCAGTCTCTTCATCCTTCATTTTGAAGGCCTCTTCCGCTCGGGCGTATCCTTCAGCCCGAGCCAGCAGATCAGCAAAATCCCTGGGATACTTCTTCTCCAGGGAGTACAAGAGATCATTCTTCTGAAGGCCACCTTTCAGGGCGGCCATGGCAACCGACTGGTCCAAGTTCCGGACCTCCAACGCCGCAATGTTGAAGCGGTTGATGTAGGCCCGTATGGACTCCCCTTCCCTCTGCTTGATGTTGATGAGGGACTCCGAACCTTTCCGGGGACGTCGGCTGCTGACAAAATGGGCCACGAATTGGTGGCTCATTTGGTCGAAGGAGAAGATGGTACCCGGCTTCAGTGCCGAGTACCAGTTTCTTGCTGCTCCCTTCAAAGTAGACGGGAAAGCCCGGCACAAGATGGCGTCGGGGGCACCATGAAGCAGCATCATCGTTCGGAAGGCCTCCAGGTGGTCCACCGGGTCCGACGTCCCGTCGTAGCTTTCAAACTGGGGGAGCTTGAAATTCGGCGGGATCGGTTCCTGCATAATCATTTGGAAGAAGGGAGGGTCAGTGCAGATATCCTCACCGTAAGCGGGAGGCGCATGGCGGAGTTCTTCGATCCGCCGGTTCATCTCCTGGAGCCTCCGGTCCAGGAAATCCTCTCGACTTCGAGTCTCGAGGGTCCTTTGGCAGAACGGGGGCATGGATCTCCCAGGGGTGGAGTCGTGGTCCGACTGAGGGCTCTCCACCTTTGGATTCGCCTTCTCGGGAAGGACGGGGCGGCTAGCCCAGGTGGCCCGCCCCACCGCCGGGTTCTGGCATTCCGGAGATGCCCCTTCCGGATGCGCCGACGCCTGCGGCGGCTGCTGCTGCATCGCCTGTACGGCCTCGACGAGGCCCTTGACCTGCTGCGCCAGCAAGTCAAACTGCTCCGCGCCGACCGCCGTCGCCGGAGGGGGAGGAGGAGCTGGCTGAGAAACGGGAGGGGAGGCCGGAGCCTGAGATCTGGTCGCGGAGGCCGTGGACCGCCGGGTGGACGCCCTGCGCGGAGGCATCGGGTGTCGATCTCGTGGGGGAGGATTAGGAGTAGATGACGGAGAGATGGCCGGAGGTGGCTCCGTTGAGCGCTCCTTCAAGAACAAGGGTGCTGCGAAGACACAAAAAGTTCCTCCTTCTAGCGCCAATCCTGTTGGTGCAAAAATCCGCCTGCGCCGGAGAAGCTGGAGTTGAGGAAGCCGCGGTCGCCGTCGGGACCTGCAAGGGAAGTCTAAACCGGAGGTGGGGTTGCTCCGGCAAGACCCTCCGACGCTCAAGTCAGTTCTCTACCTCAACAAGAATGGAGTGCTCGAACGGAGAATTTAGCAGAGTTTTGAGATAAGGCAAAAGAGCTTAAAAAATAACGTATCTGAGTCCCCCCTTTTATAGGCGGGGGAGGCAACGGACTGATGGCGATGTGTGTAACTGCCTGGTAGTGGGCCGCCCATGGTCAGGGGAATTGATTGCGAAAGATAATGGAGCAGACACGTGGGTATCACCTCGACTTGCCACGTGGAATCCGTTATGAGGGGTGGAGCAGCGTCCGTCGTCAGGAGAATCGCATGGTATCCGTCGCAGGAGGTGGAGCAGGTTCGTGGCCGTTACTGTGGCCTGCCAGGGGGATAATGGAGCTGTGCGGAGTCCGCCACAGGAAGTGGAGCAGGGCGGCTATGGCCGCTGCGGCTTGTCAGGGAATGATGATACTGCGTGGAGTCCGCCACAGGAGGTGGAGCAGGGTCGCGGCCGTTTTGAGGGCCTGTCAGGGGGTGTGGATCTGTCGATTGAAGCTCGGCAATGGTCGGAGCCGTCGTGAGCGGAGCCCGGCTCCCGTAGGAGTCCGGGCGGAGCTGTTCTGATGCCGGCGGCGGAGTCCGGCTCCCGTAGGAGTCCGGGCGGAGCAGTGCGGATGGCGGCAGAGCCCGGCTCCCGTAGGAGCCCGGGCGGAGCTGTGCTGATGTCGTTGGTGGAGCCCGGCTCCCGTAGGAGTCCGGGCGGAGCTGCGCTTGCTGGTGGCGGTGGAGCCCGGCTCCCGTAGGAGTCCGGGCGGAGCTGCACTTGCTGATGGCGGTGGAGCCCGGCTCCCGTAGAAGCCCGGGCGGAGCTGTGCTGATGTCGTTGGTGGAGCCCGGCTCCCGTAGGAGTCCGGGCGGAGCTGCGCTGCAAACAAAGTCAAGGGTGAAGTCCGGCTCTGATAGGAGTCCGGACTGAGCTTACCAGCAATTGATATTGAGAGCGGAGCCCGGCTCCCGTAGGAGTCCGGGCGGAGCTGTTTTGATGTTGGCGGCGGAGTCCGGCTCCCGTAGGAGTCCGGGCGGAGCTGCACTTGCTGGTGGCGGTGGAGCCCGGCTCCCGTAGGAGTCCGGGCGGAGCTGCACTTGCTGATGGCGGTGGCGGTGGAGCCCGGCTCCCGTAGGAGTCCGGGCGGAGCTGCACTTGCTGGTGGCGGTGGAGCCCGGCTCCCGTAGGAGTCCGGGCGGAGCTCCCGTAGGAGTCCGGGCGGAGCTGCACTTGCTGGTGGCGGTGGAGCCCGGCTCCCGTAGGAGTCCGGGCGGAGCTGCACTTGCCGATGGCAGTGGAGCCCGGCTCCCGTAGGAGTCCGGGCGGAGCTGTGCTTGCTGATGGAGGTTCCGCCGTGGGTTCCGGCTGTGGGTATTTTATACCCAACATTAAGCAATCCAGCTTTAAGAGCAGTCATTGCTACCGATTGATCCAAGTCATGCACCTCTAAGGTTGCAGTGTTGAAGTGGCTAATATAGTCTCCAAGAGATTCGCCTTCTTGCTGTTTGATACTGACAAGTGAGTCCGAGCCACGACGCTATTAGCGACTATTGATGAAGTGGGTCACAAACAATCGATCGAGCTGCTTGAAGGAACTGATTGAGCTAGGCTGAAAGGTTGAGTACTAATATTGGGCTGCTTTTCTTAAGGTGGATGGGAACGTCTGGCAGAGAATTCTATCAGTTGCCTCATGAAGAAGCATTAGAGCTTTGAAGTCTCCAAGTGGTTGATGGGATCCGAGGTCCTATTATACGATTCCAATCGTGGCATCTTGAACTATGGGGATAGTGGCTTGTCCATTATCCTCCCAGAGAATGGAGGATTAGTATTGAAGCCGAGCTCTATTGTTGTTGAGTTCGGTCCTGCAGCGCTTCAATCTGTTGCTATATCTCTTGAAATCCCCTCTTCACCTCGGCATCTTGAGCAGTGTAAGGCTCTCGGTGCCAGGGAGAAAGGTTGCTCAGGATGGAGTCCTTTCCTAACTGTGGGGTCGGGGAATGCCTACATTATCCTTGATCATCGCTCAGAGGTTAGCTATGTCGACTATACCCCTATCTTGAACTGGAGGAGGTGAATGCTATATCATCTGTCTAGCTTGATCTCGATGAGGAGCTTCTATAGTAGGCTAAGGTGCAGCAACCTGCTGCATTCGTTGCACTATGGTAGTCAAAGCTTCCACCTACTAGACGAGGCTGTTAAATTGATCGTTGGAGACCATTGGAGAAGGTTGTGGAGGTGATGGCACCTAGACTGATTCAGGCATAATAGCTTGCTATTGTTTTTCATTAGGTCGTGCGCCGTTAAAGCGGCAAGAGGCATTTGAAGCTCCTCTTCATGGCCTCATGACGAATCGCTTTTTCTATCTTCAAATGAGCTCCGAATGTGACTATAAATAGAGTCCTTCTAGTGCCAATCTGTTGCTACCAAATTTCAAGTGGGAGAGGTTGTGGGTGATCTCCTCAGGTGGAAGCTGGTTGGCAGATGCCTCGACTGGAGACTTCTAGGAAGAGGGCGAGGAGAAAGGACCTCGTTTGGAGATGAGGAACTCTTGAGTGCTAGAATAGGACCTGTAAAAAGCCCTTGATTGGAATGTTTTTCGATGGGGACCCTCTAATGCTCAAGTTAGTTGGAAATTGGAGAACAGTAAGAGAGCGTTTTGAGGCCTTTCGAAAGGTTACCTGGGGTCTCCTTTTTTTTCTTATTTATAGAGGGGGAGTAAAAGTCATATACATCGGGGGAACTAGCCATTCCCAGAAAGTGTGAGTTGATCCCACTGGCAAAGATCGTGTTTTCACGTTTGTGACATGGAGCCAGCTGGTAATTGCCATTTGGGGGCGTAATCTGATCTTGGTGGTTGAGGTTCCTTATCTACTATTTGTGCAGCCACGAGCAGATTGCTTTCTCAAAATAGTCTTCTTACCGGATCGGGATGACCTGTCCAATTCGGACAATTATCCGTAACTCCTCCAAATTGGCCATGCCGCCCCTTACCTACCTCAGTTATGCCTGAGGACCTGGTTGGCCGAGGCTGAGGTAATCGTCCACAACAGGTTGTAAAATTGATCTCCCTCTTCCCTTGTATGCGCTCTTCTTGTTGGTCATTTTCAAGGAAACATGGGAAAGGAAATTTTGCACTTATGTTTTTCTAATAATTAGCCTAAACTCTATTATGCATTGTACACGATCTTGTTTCTTTCGTATCCCACTTTTCAAATTGGAATTTTTTTTGGCATTATCCAGTCTTTATCTTTGGATTGATATCTTATTTGCCTTTTTTAAGGAGATTTGTTCTTATTGAGCTTTCGATCTCAATCTTCAATGCAGTTTGAGAGGATTTTCTGTTGCCATGGTTGTAGGAATATGTATTCTTCTTCCTGTAAATTATTTGGGGGACCAGCTTCGTGATATTGACTTTTCTGATCTTCCAAACAAGTCCTTGGATTTATTCAGCATTTCAAATGTAAAGGATGGCTCGAATAGGTATCTCCTGCTTGTTTAGTTTTTACTGCTGTTTCTTACTCAATGGACTAATAAAGCATAATTCTTCTTGGCCTAATAAAAAACTGGCTGAGATATCAATCGGATGTAGAACTGACCATGGCCCTTAAATTAATGCATGACTTATTAATGTTACCACATACAGCATGTTGCAGTCTTGGGCCTGAACACAGGACTTGAGATATTATTTACCACTGTATTGTTTACTTGATGCTTATAGACTTTAGAATTATGTGAAGCGTAATTTGTACTGTTGCATAATTTTACAAAATTTGCTGGATTATTTAACTATTCCTTGTACTGCAAATATTAATTGTGATAAATGTTGAAGAGGAAAAAAGAAAAAAATAGTTGTTAAAGAGAGCAACTGCAAAAGATTTTGTTGATCTCTTTCGATTATACACCTTTTACTCATACTGCGCTGTTTCAAATTTGTGCAAGTACCTGATGGAATTACCCATGTGCAAATATCTGATGTTAATAAAATGTGGTACCCTGATTTCAGATTTTAGGATCCACGGTTATCAATTGAAATTCAAATTGGAAATATGATTAGAAATAATAATGAAAAAGAAGAAAATAAGAGATTATAGATGTAGGTAAGAGCAAAAGGAAAAAAAAAAAAAAATTATTGCTTAGCTTAAAGTTTTGGCTGAAACCAAAGAACATTTTATTTTTCAGACAATTAAGTGGGTATGTTCCCATTTCAGCCTGCTTCTGCGGAAGGCTCTTTGATTCACCTGAAACATAAAAGGAGTAAAGAAGCTAAAAAGTGCTTTTTTAGTTATTTTTCATGATTCCTTATCTTTTCATACGTATAGCATCCAAGTCCTAAAACTTCTTAATTATGACCTAACAGTCATTCTCGATTACTTAAAATAATTCCATATCTATACTTTTAGTTATGAAATTTCGGTTTCAATTTGATCAGCAATGCATGAAGTTTTATAAATTTTACTTATATCCTTCACAGATAGATTGATAATACCAATTGATATGGTAAATGTCATAAATTTGACAGTTAGCACGTTAGCGATGTGTTGTTCTAACCTCACTTCATTAACTATTCCATAATTGTGATGCTTGATTTCATGATTTTGTTTATTAATTTATTAACCTTGAATTATTATTTTTCATGTTTTTTCATCCTCTGGTCCTAAATAATTCGAAGCAAAATGAAATGCTGAGGTGAGATTGGGACTTTGATTAGTGGATTATCCAGGTTGTCAGAATTATGGTAAACTTTAATTCAAGGTTGAACTTAGCTTTGTTCAAGCTTAAAATGAGGGTGTTTTTGGTATTGCTTCTGCTTTGTAAAAAAGGAGAATCAAAAGCTAGGTTTTCTAGCTTCTCCTAGATGCACTTTTCTGACTTTTCTTCATGTGGAAGCACATTTTAGGCAATGTTACCAAATACTTTTTTTAAGTGTTTTTGCAATAAAAGTTACTAAAGTAGTTTCTTTTTTCCTGCAAATACACCTTGAGCTTGGATGAAATTTGATATAAGATCAATTGATTTTGACTCAATTTAAGGTTATGAAGCTGATTGAAATAGGCTTGTGGTTGGCTTTATTTGAAATTACTCTAGATCAAGCTCAACAAATAACAAATGAACCAAGCTTGATCAAATCCAGGCTTGATCATTGTCAGCTTAATTACAACCCTTGAAACTACCTTGATGTGGCTTATTCAGTTTAGAGAATCTCGAGAACAATTTTATCTTACATTTGTCACTGGTTGTTTGATTGAATGTTCCATCTAAAGTTTCCTTCACTGTCTTAATGCCATGTTTGCTTAGAGAAAGATAAAAACCATGTACTCTGTGTTAGAACACAGCCGACTTTACCTTCTAAAATATTCTGTCCTATGTACACATCTAACTGAAGTTTTGACCCTAACAACTTCAAGGTTGGAATTGCCACTGTGTGCAGGGCTGTGCTCACACTGGGCAAGCATGTGAATTTTGTAGGGTATCAACTGGTGTTGGCTCATATCAACCTGTGCCAGTTCGGCATGGATTGGTATGGCTCAAGAACACCTTTTTTTTTGTGGTTATGGACTTATGGTGTCAGCATATGTTGTGCCATGCTGTGAGAGCCATTGACCGGCAGGTCCCATGCCTGCAGTGCTTAAATCCTTGGATGACAGCAGAAAAGCTACCTCTTATTTTAATGGCAGATGGAGCACTATGTTAACTTTCAGCTAAGGTTGGGGAGAATATTCAATGGCTTCTCTCTTTAGGTTTTATTGGAAATACACACCTATCAATAAAGTTCTATGTGATTTTGTTTAGTTGCATATTGTCTAAGATAAGTTTGTGATAAATTGCACTTTTTTATATTGTAATAATTGATGTTATTAAAGTTTTAAATTCTATAGGACAAAGGTGTCCTAGTATCTCTATGGAATGGTGCATCCCACTATCCCATCCCATTTTAACAGCTACTCGGTAAATATTCTTCATCTTTTTCTCCTTATTCCTTCCTTTCTTTCATTCTTTCTTTTCTTCTTTTTCTTCTATCTTTTTTCTTTCCATTTGTTTTTCTTTCTTTTTTTTATCACTTCCTTTCTTTTTTTCCTTTTCTTCTTCTTTCTCTTTCCTTTCTTCCTTCTTTCCTTCCTTTCTTTTTCTTCTTTCTCCCTTTCTGTCTTTCATTTTTCTTCTTCTTCTTTCATTTGTCAAAGTATTATTACTGGTTCTTTTTCATTTCTCTGAAGTAAGCTCAACAAGGGCAGTCAATAAAAATTGCACCACTTATCATTCAGTACTACATGGAGCCTCTATTTAGTATTAGGCTTAGATCAGACACAGTAGTTTGTAAATCCTGTCTTTAGTAATGTCATATGGCATTTCCTGGCGATATGGTGCTTTCCGTTCTGTTTATCAAATTGCTTCTTTTCAAACAAATGCAATTATTGTGCAAGCAAATTATGAATTTATCTTATCCTGGGGAAAATTTTTGTACTTCTGTGAGTGAAAAATAAATAATTAAGAACTAATCTATCCTTTTTATCCTGATTAGAGATTTTTCTGAAGGACTGTAAACAAATGGAGTAACAAGTAGAGATGAAAAAAATCATCATCACTTTGTCAACAAACATGCACTTCAGCATCCTTTCTTTGACCCACCAACCTAGACCTGATGATGCTCCTTACTGGCCCCATTGGAGCCTATGGTAAATTGATCCAAACAAATAGATCCAGTCCATCTTTAGATGTTCTTTTGCTGACTTCCCTTTATCAGTCCTATTGTCACCTTAAAAACTTAGCCCATGTCCAACTCAGCATTTTCATCTGTAGAATGTTCATGCTATGTTCACAGGACCTCTTTTTTTGACAAATAATTTCATTGATATAATAAAGAGGGGATCTTATGAAATTACCTGGTCTTAATGGTATTAGATGGTGGCATATTATTCTGGAGGTGCGTCTGCATTTTACAATACTTATTCTTTGTCCTACCGTAGACATTAATGTCCTTTTTAATTATTTTGTGTAAATAGCACCGAGCTATACTCCTGCAGAAGTTGCGGCCATGCACTCTGGATTTTTGGCAAAAACATTCTTGTACTAATCTACCTCCCGCTATTGTTTCTAATTCATTATAAAATGCCTCATAAGAATGCCTATACAGAAAAATTCAAGATTCTAGATGCTTTATAAAATTTTTAACATCAGTGTTAATCACATGGGAACTGTTGGGGCTCCTATTTCAAACACTCTGCAAATTTAGTATACATTAATGTGAGATAGAACTTTGATATTTCTAGAAATATCTTATCTTTATGGAAATCTGGTTCTCTATTTAGTCTATTGTTGAACTTTTCGCAATAATGGTTCACAATTTTGTCAAGAAATTCCAAAACGAAAACATTTCATCTAGATCCAACCTGAAAATGGGGTCAGTTCTAGATTTTGACCAAAACTAACCTGTGAAACTAAATTTCTTCGAGAGATGACTTTTTATGCTATTTTTTGCCATTTCCTCAGGCATTTAAATTTTGAGATGCATTTCCACTAGATTAAAGCTAGATATTGTAAGTTTTTAGAAGACAAGAACCATTGCAAGTTTGCAATGCTATATTGCACAGTGGTCTAGAAGAAAAGTAAATTTTTCAGCATAAATCTAGCTATCTTGGAGCTCCAATGTTGTAGACATATTTGTTATTATATGCCAGATTGCCATCAAACAGTAAAATGATTATTTACAAACGCACACCAAACATGATATTTGAACACTATTTTTTGTTAAAAAAAACTGTTTAAGTGCAAAACTGTGGAACAAATACATCCAAAGTACCTAAGCAACATTTGATTACTTTTAGATAATGTCTGATTAATTTTTTGGACTTGTTTGAGTTTTCTTTATTGCCTTGTTTGGTGTAATTTTAGTTGATGGGTTTTGGATTGCCTTATAATTATGAATCAGAGCTGCAGAAACTGGAGAGTTGGAACTGCTGAAGTTGCAGAAATCATCAAAACCGGAATTTGTAAGGACTGGTTGAAACCTAGATTGAGTTTGCCAGCATCAAGTTTTGCTTGAAATGCCGGGATCAAATCAAACTTATATATTTCCTTTTTTCTCTTTAAAAGAAGGAAGTTTAAACTCTTTAACTGAAACAAAAGAAAGCAGAAAATCTTCATTATGAACATTAGAGGTGAAACCACCTTCAAATACTGTAAAGCTGGCATTTATGGTATTGTCACTATGGGTTTTCTAAAGCAATTTAATTTTAAAAGGAACAGATTTTTAACTTATAAGACTGCCTAGCTCTATCATTTGTCATTACCCGGTTGTGGAGTATGTTAGGTTTGTGACCTCATACAGAGTCGATTGTCTTTTTTATTGCTTATATGCAACAAATTGAGCATTGGAATTGTAACTCTTTTTATCCACTTCTCGATGATCCAAAATTAAACTAGTCTGTTCAAATAGAAACTTTTGAGCAAGCGCATGCCATATGATGTATTGCTCCTCTAAATTTTCAAGAGGGACAAGGCCTCAACCTTGCCATGACATGAAGACTATGTTTATTTTATCCTTTCAAGATTTAAAGACCAAAATTTGTTCTTTTCTTTTTTCAAAGTAATTTAAAAGCACCTTGAAAAATTTTGAAAGAATTATCTGTATATTTATGACCTTTCTTAAACGTGTTCGATCAAATCCAAAGTTCTTAAAGTTCCACTTCTACATGTTATTGAATATAACGGTCATTCTAGAATGTAGATAGTTCTAGGCAGCATGTTGATATTTATATTAATATGTTTCTAGACTGTTCTTAGGATCCAATTTCCTATTTTTCTGCTACTATCCATTTGAAAGGTTTATCTTCAAGAATGTTCGGGCTTTGCTAAGATACAATTTTTCCCTGCATTTTCCTCTTGAGAGAGGTGTTGCTACC
The DNA here is from genome assembly GCF_000442705.2 of Elaeis guineensis. Lineage (NCBI taxonomy): Eukaryota > Viridiplantae > Streptophyta > Magnoliopsida > Arecales > Arecaceae > Elaeis > Elaeis guineensis. Next base: position 76,863,347 of record NC_025994.2, read on the forward strand.
TTCGACATCTATCATGTAGGACTGCTATTTGTTGCATTTTGGATCTTCATTTGCAAAGACGGTGATATCTTGGAAGTTTGACCAGATACTTGCTGCCTACCTTTTTTTCTCTTTGGAGGAAAAGGTTAAGTTTTTAGTTGATATAAACTACTAATCTTCTCAAGGTTTGTGTGCATAACCAACACTGAAACGTTTTGCTTTTACTAGAAGTTGTTCTGGAATCTGGGTTAAAATTCATAGCTATGTTTTAACCCTCAATGTCGGGCCCCTCTTGGTACGTTTCTAGTTTGGTGTTGCATGGTTCGTTATGCCCTTCGACCGACACATGGTATATTGTTGGAGTCGGCACCAAACCAAACGAAGACAGCTTTGTATCAATATTGGTACAGCATTGACCGCATGCTGCATGTACAGTTTGGTATTTTATTAGAAATTGACCTGTAGGATCATGTTACATGGCATATAAATAGGAATCTGTTGTTTTTTTTTCGGTTGTTTATCTGTATATTTTAATTTTGAAAAAGTCATATGAGAGATTTTCCTGTGAGTTTCCGAGGTTAAGAAGCTGGAATTTTTGCAGCAACTTGGGCCTCCTGAAAAATGGTGGGATTTTTATCCAAAAAAAAAAAAAAAGAAATGGTGGGACATTTGGTACTGGTTTTCCAAGAAAGCTTGATTTTTTTTGTCAACATCAAACAGAAAAAATGCGATGGTGGGATTGGTACATCGACGGGGAAAATGCGTAGGTCAAACGATCAAGTCAACAAGCCAGAAAAATCCTGGTTCACAAGATCAGAGATGCTGCTCGCCTTCATTTAGCTGAACCGCATCGCATATCCTATATCGAGACTTTGGTGGATCAAAATAGCAACGAGAGAGAGAGAGGAAGTGAATCAAAATGCTCCTGGAGTTGTTGGTGGCGGCAAGGTCAGGGGATGCTGCTCGCCTTCGACAAATAGCCGAGGGGAACAACACCCACCTCAACGATGTCACGGTGGGGGGGGGACACCGTACTCCACATAGCAGCCAAGATGGGTCATGCAGAGCTCGCGAAGGCCATCCGCAGGCTGGAGCCCTTACTGTTAACCAGACAGAACTCCAAAGGAGACACTCCGGTGCACTGTGCGGCCCGGGCCGGGCATCACGCGATCGTCACCTCCTTCGTCTCCACTCGAATCGTTGATGAGCAAGTTGGAGAGGAGCGTGGACGGCTGCTCAGGGTGAGGAATGGCGTGGGAAACACGGCCCTTCACGAGGCGGCTCAGAACGGCCACCTGGAGGTGGTCCAAGCGATCATGTCCGTGGATCCAGACTCGGCGGCTGTGGTGAATCAGGCGGGCGTGTCTCCGCTCTACATGGCCGCGGAAAGGGGGTCATCCAACATTGTGCGCTCATTGCAGTGGTCCGAGGCGTGCTCCTACGAAGGACCAAACGGGCAGACAGCGCTGCATGCAGCCGTGCTCAGGAGCTACGGTACGCTGCTCTAAAATAAAGGCTTTAAATAAATAAAATATTAGTTTCTCAAAATTTGCAAAAGAATTCCTATGAAATAAATGTAGGCCAAAAGATATATATATATATATATATATATTGAAAAGTGAAGTCAAAGTAATGCCATTAATTTTCTATTTTTTTGTCTATTATTTTTCATTATAATATGCTTACAACACCCATTATAATAGTTATTATTTAAATACTAAAAATTTTAGATACTACTTTTGAGATAAATGATGGCTATTATAACTTTTGTAAAATCAATGACATTTTCGACAGGGATCCTTAATAGCTATGTCTAGCCTTGACATGTGTATACACACAGATACATACATGCCTATATGTTTATTTGTATATCTTTCAATTTCCAAACTCTAAGCATATGAAACTTTATTCCATGATTTATAGGTGGCAGAAAGAATAAAAATAATGCCTTGTTAAAACATGTTTGAGTGTTTATACTTGGCTTTAATTTAATAAAGCATATGTCTTTTCAATGTTTGATCAATTATTGCTATATAATTAATTATCAAGTTCTTGTTGTTTGTGATTTATTCTTCATAGTATGTACTAGATATCACATTAATAATCATCTCATCGTATAGATTGTTTTAGCTTGACTAACTCCTCAAGATATAATGGTTGACACATGGTAGAAGCCAAACTTGACCTCTACCTGACCTGAGCCTAGATCGACCTGACCCAATCCACCAATGGATCAGCCTTTTAGACTTGAAACCTCAACAGATTTTGAGTCTAGATTATTAAAATCTAGATCCAACGTGACCTGATTGCACTCGTGTTAATAAGTCACTGGAGAAAAAGCTAAATATGGCCAAGCTCTATCAATTTGGAGTCTAAGAATTTTTTTTTGTTGAAGAAAAATAATTTATGTTTGGATTAATAGTCATATAGAAACATAGCAGGAAATCAGCGGCTGGGCTTAGGGCAAGTGGTCAATATTTCTCTCCACCTGGGGAGAATAACCAAGATTTAATTTTCGGAGATGGCATTCTATTTGTATTACTAACAAATAAATATGAAACTAGGTTATATATGATCTTAGCAGCAGTCCTATTCTAAATTTTGTCCTTGTATCAAATCCATAAAGGATGTTTTCCAAAATACTTGATAAGGTTGAATTTTTTTTTGGAAGAGGGACATCGCAATTAGGTTGATAGTCAAGGTAATTTGCGAGTTTTCACTAGATATGACATTTAAGGTGGTCCGGTTCTTTCATTGTCTATCTCTAGCCTTTTCTTGAGAGGGGCTCTGTGTTTCTTGTTGGCTCGGCTCCCCGTCAATGCTTGGTCAAGGGGAAACCTTCAGTAAGCAAAGTCCTCTCCTGCTAAATTTGAGAGCCGATATGGATGCTAATTTACTTGGGTAGAGTCAAACATCAATCTGAAATCTAACACTCTTGTTTCTCTCTCTTCCCTTCTTTCTTTTGTTTCTTGTATCTCCCTATTCTGTACTCGTATCGTGGGATTGGATTGGGGAAGGTTAGATGGATAGCCATGCATGGTGCCACTATCTTAATCACAGTAACTTGCTAATACTTTTGGAAAAAGTAATTTGATATTCTGTAACTTTTCTTTTCTTGAAGAATAGATATTACAGAACTGATACTAGAACAAGTGCCAGTCTTCATCAAACGAGGAGATGCCACCAACAACAGCACACCTCTTCATTATGTAGCCTCCAGCGGTGATCGTAAAATGGTGCAACTTCTACTTGATAGTGACAACTCAGCATCCTATCTACGGGACAAAGATGGTTTTGCACCCATTCATGTTGCAGCCAGTGCAGGCCATCTTAACATAATAGCAGAGCTTTTGCAGCATTGTCCTGATTGCATGGAGTTGATAAATAACCAAGGCAGGAACTTCCTTCACGTTGCCATCATGAACAAAAGATTAGAAATTGTCAAGTACGTGCTTGAATCAGCAGTCTTTATAGACCTTCTAAATGAGCCAGACAATGAAGGCAATACACCCTTGCATTTAGCTGTCATCTCAAGAAGCAGGCAGATTACCCAGATTTTATCATCCGATGGAAGAGTAAACACCAGCATCATGAATAACAAGGGCCATACTCCTCTTGATCTTGCTTCCTTAGCCAGCAATTGGAATTGGGAAATTGCTCTTAGAATGGTATATATTAATTTAATTATCCTTGGTTAGAAATTTTTTTTTTTTTTGTCATACTTGGTTAGGACTTACTTCAAGGGCCTACATGGCAACATCTCACCGAAGCGAGCAGGATCAATGGGGAAAAGAGTGCTGGAATGGAGAAAGGGAGTTAAAGGGAGAAGAGAGAGGGAGGTCATGGAAGTGGTTAGACCAGTCTGGTGGAATTTAAAAAAAAAAAAAATTAGTTTTTTTTTTTTTATATAATTGGTGGGGACCAGGCATCGCAATCTCATGCCCTCCCTCTGTTGCTCCTACTCTCTCTTGTGCTCCCTTCCCCTTCAATCCTGCTGGAACTGGTGGAAACTGTGGATGACATCCTTGAAAAGCCTTGTACATTATTGTATCTTTTCACTATTAGATCATTATTAGGTTTCAAATTTTCTCAAAATTTAGGATAATACAAACCTATGACACAAAAATTGAGCACTTTTTTGCCTAGCTTGAGTCCTACCATTCAACTTAATAACATTTTATTGTCATACATATATTTGCATTGGTGTGGTAGTACAAATTTGTTTCATAGTTCATTTCTTTTCTGCGCCTTTTTTGAATTTCCCTTTGCCTGATATGCTAATGTATTGTGGGATTTTGCAGTACAAAATCGTAATAGAGTTGATAAATCATGGCTCACGATTAAGTCCACAACGACTGGATCTCATTACATGTTGCCTACAAAAAAACCAGGAAGCAGAAATAAACCAGTACAGGGCATTCGCTAATAATCTTATAATAGTGGCAGTCCTCATTGCTACGGTCACTTTTGCTGCAGCATTTACTCTACCTGGAGGATACAAGGGCGATTCTAGCTCTAATGCGGGCAGTGCCATATTAGCAAACAGAGCTGCGTTCAAAGCATTTTTGGTCTCAGATAGCTTAGCCATGATCAGTTCCATCTCTGTGGCAATTATACTCCTTCGCACAGGATCACTAGACCATGACATTCGGCTATACTCCCTTATCACTGCAATGAAACTGCTGTGGGTCGCACTTGGAGGAATGTTTGTAGCATTTGCAACTGGTGTGTACGTTGCAGTTGTCTCCAACTGCAAGTGGCTTGCTATTCTCGTAGCTGTTATGATATGTAGCATTCCTCTTGGTGCCTGGATGACTGCTTATTGGCCTAACAGTGATTTCTTGAGCTTGGTGAAGATGAACATAATCCAAGAAAACGATACTCCGATTACTGATTTAGATTATAGGTGGTATAATAAGCAGCTTGCCATTCGTCGAAGGCTTGCAGGCATTGCAGACTTCCATACACCTTAACTGATTTAGATCATAGGTGGTATGATAAGCAGATTGCCATTCGTCGAAGGCTTGCAGGCATCACAGACTTCCATACACCTTAAGTTTTTGCATTACGTGTGAAATATGCTTGCTTCATAAGTTGGGAAAAATTTTCGAGTGCATTGGCTGCAAATGTACTAGAATAATACTGGTAAATTGTTGTATCAGTAAGCTGGTAATTAGAGATGGTACTTCAGCAGATTTTTAGCAGGTTTCAACGGTATACCCATATTGACATGATGTGTATGTTGTTTTATCTTAGAAGTGTATCCACCATCATGAAAAATGTCCAAACATATTTTTTGACTTGTTGGATTTACAATAGTGAGAATTGGAAGGGCAAACTTATCCAATTTCAGTAAAAAAAATTCTTGTTTTATCTATTTATCCCAAGAACATCTAAATATATTTCTTATCCCCATCAGCATCTAAACACGTGAAGAGAATAATTGAAACCGTTGCTTGCATGCACCATGATTTCCCTGGCATAAGGTATGGTTTGTACCATCCTAAGCTTAAAGTACCATTTCTACCTATAAAAAAAGTAAAATCCATTTCTGATTTCAATTGTGACCTAAACGAATCTTTATCGTGTGCGCTTGGTTCGTAATGAAAATCAGATTAGATTGGAATATGAATTGAAATAATTTTATTCCTTGATGTGTTTGTGATGCAGTGTTGGCGAATAAAAATAAGGATTCACACAAGATAAAAATTTTTAAGATATCAAAAAAAAAACTTTAGACTCTAATTGAAATAATAATTTGCGATTTTTAGTGATAATAATCAAATAAATATCAAACAAAGGTATTTATAGTATCTCGATAGTTTTATAAATAGTAAAATCAAAATAAAACTAATAACCCAACTAAAAATTAAATAAAAGATAAAAATATGAAACTGAATCAAAAATGGACTTTCAAACATAAAACGGCCTCAAAACCTACTAAAACGATGAAATTTGGGCTCAAAAACTATGGTGAACAGGTAACCTAATTCACGATTATAGAGCTCGAAACGAGCTTTCCATTGATATATTATATGTTTCATAACTCTTTCTAGATCAAAAGTTATGGTCGTTTAAAATTTAGATCCTTGTTTTGACATTCCAGACCATTTATTTGGGCTTGTGCTACTTCCTGCAATCCATGACCGGAGCCGATATAGAAATCATAATGGAATTTGAATACCAGAGAGAGTGGGGATTGTATTTTGTGGATTGAGACATATTCTCATTTCTTCCTGAAATTAGAATGAGAGTAAGACTCCTTTCAATTAAATAGATGGAATGGAAGTTATCCATTTCTGTTGCTATTTCAAAGTCTAACTTTCTCTAACCAAACATGCTCTTGGTTGATTGGTTATGGACCATAAAGTTATCAAATCAGCACTTATGAATTTCTCACATTCCAAAAATAGTAGTTACTGCTACAGATTCTTAGTTCTGATCAGAGAAGCTGAGTTGGTTGAGAATCACAAGCATTACGAGACCTACAAAATAAATTCTGATCAGAGTTGACTCCGATGGAGATTCTTTGATGCTCAAGTTAGGAAGCTAGAACAAACGAAAAGGAGTGCGAGAGGAAGAGAGGGTGCAATTATGCGTACCTGGAGGGTTTCTTGTTTACCTTTATTTATAGAGAGATGAGAGCCATAGGAGAAAAGTGATGGAAGACCATTTCAGCCTTTCTGACCGTACTACTGTGTGATGTCTAGTCTGGATTTTGGTAGTGGACGTCATCTTATTCGACAATTAATCAACTACTCTCGAAGAGGCATGATTTGATGTGTCCTCATCCGATGCACAGCCAGCCATTAGAGTGGCATGGTCAGATGTGAAGTGACGTGACTTAATGGGACCACATGGGGTTCAATCTTTCCAAATATGGTAGCCAGCAATAGTTAAAAGGAATGTAGCCGGTGATTGGAGGCAAGGATAAGAGGGGGATCCTCTGGTTGGGGACAAAGCTGGGGTCAGGACCTTTCTAGGATTGGCATTCGATGTCCCGTGTCATCCTGATGCTAGTGGCTAAAAATCTCGATTGAAGCTAAAATCGACAGCCAAAGCCAAACTTAGTGGCTAAAATTAAGATCGACGACCAAAGCAAGGGTTGGTGGTTGAAGCAAGAATCGATGGCCATAATGGGAATGGCAGAGTCTGTCATTTAAAGAGTGAGGATCGATGAGGTCCAAAGTGAGATCCTTCACTACTTCATTATGTACCGAATGACTTCAGTGTAGTTTTTTTATATTTTTGAGATGACATATCTACTACTGGGATTGTACTCATTTATCTCCGATCAGTTTGTGGCGACGACCTTGCATACTTCATCACAGGTCCCCCTCGACATGTGTCTTTGATATGGGTGATATATCACCCCCCAACACATGCCCCCTACTCCCAAGTTCGGATCATAGAGAATTCAGATGAAGGGAGTACATTGATCCATGGCTGTCGATGACATGCCCCTATCTCAACTGCAATGATGTGTCTGTGCTTTTTCGAAGAAAGGAAGAGTCATGTCAAGGGTTAATCATGATCGAGAAAAATGAGAAGTTTTGTGAGACTTCAAGGAAGGTGCACTTCATTTTAGGCATAGCCCATAAATGAGCCATCTGTCGGCTTCTATAGGCCAACGAGGGTGCGTCAGTTGTCAACCATCCGAGGATCAAGGGGATTCGATATTTGGACCGTACTAACATTTTTGTGCCATAAAAAGGGATCACATTCTCTTCCTAACTTATGCTTCCAGAGTTCTCTTTCTCCCCCTAAACAAGTTTCCGATTTTCTCCAAGCTTTTTGAGAAGCTCTTCCTCCGACAGTCTCCTTCAGTATCCTTGGTTTGGTGGTGACCTCCAACGACGACTTTCTCTGGACAACTATCCTCATTTCTCACACAATCATAGTGGTTTTCCTTGCTCCCCTATAGATTTTTTGATTTCTCTTCTTTTTCTGTCGGTTCTTCTTGACTCCCTCTCTATTTTCTTTATTCCTTCATCTCTCTCCTTTTCCTTTTTCCACCCTTCCATGGCTGATTCTGAGGGCTCCAGTGAGAGTTGATCTTCCAGATCCTCCTCTTCTTCGGGGGAAAATCCTGTTGGTTTCGATGTCGGATACGAAGTCAAACCATCTTTCATGCCAGGCACCACTGGATCCGTGTTGGACTCAGGAGATCTAAGTCTGATATAGGCTCAATACAGGATTCCTTCTTCATACGAGTTGAAGTCTCTTGGGCCTAGTGGTAGGATCGATGATCCTCCCCCTAATAAGATCAGCTTATACAAAGAAGCATTTCGTGTCGGACTTATGTTGCTCATCCATCCCGTCATTGTAGAATCTTCCGCTTCTTCAACATCTTTCTTTGCTCCGTCATTCCAAATTCCTTCCATTTCATCATCAACTTGGTTGCCATTTGCGTCCTGATCAAAGTCCAACCATCAATTCCTCTCTTCTGATCCTTCTGCTGTTGGGAAGGATCTCTCACGAGTGTGAAATACGGATCCCCCACCCAAGATCGCAAATACTAGTGATGATGTCGATACCTCAATAGGAAGCAAGAAGAGAGATGCACAAAAACATAATCAAATATAAGAAGAGATTACACCCTCTCAACACTCATATATCAATCTCTCTCTCAACAATAAGCATAAAAAGATTCTTATAATGCTCTCAAAATCCCCCAAGAAGACTCTCTAATTGCTGCTAGCCTCTCTGCTCACGCTCCTAGCCACTCCCACTAACCCACAAGCCATCAAGCCCCTTAAAAAATCCTAAATTTATGTCCTATTAAGATTTTAGGCCCAAATCACATCCAAAATCACTTGATCAAGTCTGCATGCCTTCCTGACCATTCGATCGTGCAAAACACAGTACTTGGATCGTATAGACCATGATAAAGATCGCCTCACCACATGTGGACCCATCTCATGCGTCTTGGCCGCACATGCTTGCAGGTCGAGCGCCTACGGATCGGGTCTGCAGGCCTAGTCTGTAGGAACCTATGGACTTTTCTACTATGGATTAAATTTCAAGGCATCAAAATCTAATAATCTCCATCTCGACTCGACATTTGGCCTCCACATAACTTTGAGAGCTTCTAAATAATCTCACCCCCATACCCTGGGGCAAATACCTAACTGCTCATAGATGGGTAAACATAGAAGTCGAAGCAGGCCACTCGATCCCATCTCCATCATATGCTGAGATTTGTCTGACCTGAGATCTGCTCGGGGTAGCCTCCTGTAGCAATAAGAACTTTACCCTGCGACGTCACTTGTCATCTTTCCGAGTCTCCCGTCTCGTATCCAATCCACCTATACCTAGAGCTCCATCTTACTCTAAGCTCCCATTAACTCCTGAAACTCCACCTCGCACTGAGCTTCCTATCAAGAGTTAGTATCCTTTATACCTCTTTTCCTTCAACATAACCCTACTGTCGTACAAAATTTTCAGGATTCCATCATCAGCTCTCCATCTGTAGCTATTTAAATCTAATCTGCTCAGTAAAATTAGATTACTTCTGAAATTAGGTATGTATCAGACCTCACCTAATTTTTTCACTGCTCCATCATTAGTCTATAAGCTGACAGTCCCAATACCCTTGATTGCACAACTCGATCCGTTCGATAGATGAATAGTATCCTCACTGCTCTCTAGAGAGTCAAACAATTTCTCTCTGTAACAAACATAATGTGAAAATGTAGAATCTAAAATCCACTGTAGGAAAGAAGTAGATATCTCATCAGATACCAGAAGAACATCATCACTTTCTTCTGTATCACTATCTTGGATCGCCACCATAGTAACTTTCATCCGATCTCTGAGCTATAAGCAATCTCTGACTCAATACTCCAACTCATTGTACTGATAGCATCTGATCTTGCTGAAGTCCCTCAACTTAGATCTGAACCGTCCATCTTGCGATCCTTTATCGTTTCATCCTTTGCTGCCACCACCACCTTTAGTCACTACCAAAGCCGAGTCGCCATCTGAACTCCAAGCTCGATTCTCTCGCTTGAGAATCTCATTCTAGAGAAGTACAAAAGTGACATCATTCATCTTGATGGTGCTCTTTTCCACAACAATAGTAGTCATCAAAGACTCAAAAGAAAGGAGAAGCGATGAAAGCAAGGCCAATACTCTATTTTTTTCTTTAACATTCTCACCAATGCTGAGGAGATCAGTGAGAATCTTTTGAAAGTTACTGAGATACTCCTGCATGCTTTGCCCCTCACTCATCCGTAATTAATAAAACTACTTTCAAAGGAAGAGAGCGTTGGTGAGTGACTTCACTTTGTACATCTCCTCGAGCTTCATCCACATCACTATTAGAAAAGTCTCACTAAGTAAATAGATCACCACATCATCCATCATGTACAAGCAGATCATACTCACCACCTGCATCTGAAGCCGCTCCCAATCCTTCTTCTCCATGGTAGTCAGTTTCTCCTCGCACAAAAGAGCATCAATCAATCCTTGTTGGATGAGCACATCCTTCACCCTCGCTTGCCATAGAAAGAAATTGCTCTTCCCATCATACTAATTGATCTTTATCTTGATTGAATATATTCTTTTCATCTTCTTCAATCTCGATCAACACTGCCATAATATGGACAACCGCATACTCTGATACCACTTATTAGAAAGGATCCCTCACGAGTGCAGAATACGGATCCCCCCACCCAAGATCGCAAACACTGATAATGATGTTGATACCACAATAGGAAGAAAGAAGAGAGTGCACAAAAATATAATCAAATATGTGAATTAGCGCAAGATATACCTCCACAGGGCATGCAAGCTTTACTATGAGGAAAAATAAATACAAGAGGAGATCACACCCTCTCAACCCTCATATATCAAAATCTCTCTCAATAAGAAGCACAAAAAAATCCTTACAATGCTCTCAAAATCCCCCAAGAAGACTTTTTGGCCGCTGCTAGCCTCTCTGCTCATGCTTTAAGCTGTTCTCACTTATCCACAGGCCGTTAGGCCCCTTAAAAAATTCTAAAACCATGTCCTATTAGGATTCTAGATCCAAATCGCATCCAAAAAACTATCTAATCAAGCCCACACGCCTTCCTAACCGTTCGATCATGCAAAACACAGCACCTAGATCGTGTAGACTGTGACAAAGACTGCCTTGCCATGCATGGACTGCACGTTGTGCTATCCTGGACCGTGCAGTGGACTACACATCTCGCATGTCTGGGCCACGCGCTACAATGTGTTTGCAGGCCTGGTCTGTGGGAACTTGTGATTTTTCTGCTATGGATCAAATTTTGAGATACCAAAAACTAACATCTATACTATAAAGAGATGTACCACAGATTGATGGTACATCTCTCCTCCTGTAGTACATCTCTCCTCCAAGAGGGGTCCCTACTTTGATAGAGGGGGCCCCTTCTTCAATTCATGGGTGAAAAGATCAATTTTTGTTCATTTCGGATCCTTCCATCGAGAGTCTTAGATTTTTCTACTAGGATCGATCGAGGAATTCTATTTTTCAGATCCCAAAATTGGAAAGAAAGAATACATAATGCTCTAAAATTTTATGGAGGTATAAGATTCTTTCTCTAAAGGAACTGTTGTCAGAGTAGATCCTCTTTCATGCCGGTCTCAGTCCAACCGATCCCAAAAATCATTTAGTAGTTTTTTGATGTTTATCTTCTTTTTTCTCTCTCTTTTTTTTTTGACTTATTTCAGCTTGTTGCAGATATGAGGCCCAAAGAGCTTGATGTGCTAAAGAGGAAGAATGTGCAGAAGAAGAAGAAGGCATCCTCATTAGCTGTTGCCAGGGCCCAGAAGAAACAAAGGCCCTCCAAAGTTGGTCAAAGAGAGGCGCTCCCTCTGGCTTCTTCCACCTAGATGAGAGCTATATCAGCTCGATCCAATCTTATCCCTCGATGCCAATAGCTCTCTCTGTCCCTTGTTCGAGGGGACCTCTGCTCAGGCTGATCAGTCGAGCCCAAACTCCACCAAGGCATCTATCGGGTGCAGAGAGGGTGCATCCTCATTTCCCATGGATGCGACCCTTGAGGATTGGAAGACTACTCACTGCACGATCGAAGGGATGCTCCTTGACACCGATCTGGATAGGATCGAGCAGTAGAGCATCGGAAGATGACAAAGGGAGGCTGTGACCTCCTTCATTTGGATGAGTCCTTTTTCTTCTCTTTTCTTCTTCTTTTTTGTATTGATAGTTGACTCTTTCTTTTCTTAGATATAGCTAGGCCATCACGTCGCTACCTTCATCAACTCACTGAGGATCACTGAGTCAAAGACCATCGAAGCTCGAAAGAAGATGGAAGCTATGGAGACCAATGCTTGGTCAAGGATTGAGTCAGCTGAGGCCAAAGCCAAGTGCCTAAAAGAGGTGCTAGACAAGGTCAAAGCTACCAAGGCAAAAGTCGAGACCGACCTGGTCGTAGAGAAGAAAAAGCGACGAACAGCCTAGGCCAAGGCCATAAAGGTCAAGAAGAAGGCAAAGAGCCAAATTTCTGAGGCTGGGTGTTTGGTAGTTGAAGCCTTTTGGGAGTTGGAAGAATTCTCCTGAATGAAGGTGGAGTTCGATCAGGAAGCTTACACTGTCGGTCAAGATGACTGCCATAGCAAGATAGCGACAGGCTTCCTGGACTTGGACCTGACCTTCCTAGATGGAGGAGGAGAAGAAGAAGAAGGAGCCATAGAAGATCAGGTCCTGACCTTACTATAGTTAGAGAATGGCCAAGGTCTGGTCCAGCACCAGGGGATGTGCCAACATCCACCACCACCAAGCTTCCTCACTGTCGGAGCCTACTGAAGCTACCCCAAGTTCCTCCACCAATCCTCAGGCTGAGGTTGTTAACATTTGAGTTTTGTACTTCTTTTTTTTATTTTTCTATCGATATAATGACCATCTTTACATTAATAATAAAAAAAATAATTTTTTACCTCCTTCTTTGACTTATAGTTATTATGATGTGTTTGTCTCAATCTAGCCGATGTAAATATTGCTTTGATCCCTCATTTGTAATGATAGCCATGCCAATTCGGCCTCGAGTCAAAGCCCTCAAAAAGGGATCAGGAAGGCCAAAAAGGAGGCAATCGAAGCAAGATAAAAACTCAAAAATGAAGGAGGAATGTGAGAAGGCTTCAATAGAAATAAACTGCTTGAGGGTATGCTCCAAGCAAACTCACAAAGAGCATCTCATGGAACTAAAAAGCATGACAAGCTCATCTGGGTAGCGAGTGAAGCCAGATGAGGCATGGCTGCGAAGGCCATTCTTTGTCGAGAGGAGCTTCAAGACACCTAGGATAAGGTCTCCGAGCTAAAATACGCCATTGCATCATCCAGAATCGTCGAAGAAGTCGGTGGAGTTTGATTGATAGGATAAGTTGACTTCAAGATGAGCTTCGTTCGACTTAAGGGATGATCGATGATCTCAGTCGAGTGATCAATAAGGAGAGATCAACAGTCATCGAGCTTCAGAGTGAACTTGCTTTATTCCGAAAGGCTAACGATGACCTCCTTTGGGTCATAAGAGAGATCGGAGATGGTGGATCTCCAGATCAAGTTGGTAGATAGGGTGGCAACGGGGAGGTTCGCCGAAGGCAAGATCAAGTGCAAAAAGTCCCTACTTGCTATCATCTGACTTGAGACGACCCTCCGAACCAGGAAGGCATCCATTGTAGCCTTTGAAGTTGGTTTTGGACAATGCAATATTCAAGTTACCCAACTCTTCCTCAAAGTGGATGTCAGCCTTCTTGAGATACCTGATGTTGGTGACACCACTTCTGAATGTCTGTTCATCGAGGATGCTCCAGGTTTGCAATGCATCGAAGCTCCATCAGCCTTCGACAGATCTCCTATGTAGTTGATATATGTATATTTTATTTTTTATTATTTTTTTGGTCACTTATCTTTCGTGACTTTACTTTTGTAATTGAACAAGTTTATTAATGAAATATTTTTAAATTGAAGTCTTTTGTTTCACCTGTTCCTTTCCTTTTCTTTGGCTCATTTACTTGGATGGCCTAAACTTTTATATTTTTTGATTTTGTATTGGAGATGGCCAAGGGCCAAAGCCCCCAAGCATAGCTAGTTGAGATATATGAGATTTTTGAGGGTTCTCATAGATTACCCCTTAGTCTCTGAGACCTTCGGTCCATACTATTGGGATTGATAAACCTCGAAAGGAGGTCCTTGTAGATTAGCCTTCCGAAGGTTCTTTAATATTTGCCTTTATTCTTCATGCAGCTTGAGTTGATGGGCCCTGATGATCCTTTTAGGTTAGTCCTCCGAAGGTCTTCTTTGGGTTAGCCTTCCTTTTCCATGCGACTAAGGTCTTTTGACACTCGACTCGTTGAAAAGCAAGGGATCTTTGAGGATCCTAAATAGGTTAGCCCTTGCTTCTTGATCACCGTGCTTTTCAACCCATGTAGGTTGGATTGGCGGGTACTGGAGATCCTTTTAGGTTAGCCCCCCAGAGGTCCTCTTTGAGTTAGCCTTCACTTCTTGATCAGTCGAGGTCTTCGTAACCTCTACTCGTTAAAGAAGAGGGGCCTTCAAGGGTCCTCTTTGGGTTATCCTTCGCTTCTCGATCAACCGAGGTCTTCTTAGCCTCTACTCATTGAAGAACGAGGGGCCTTCAAAGGTCCTCTTTGAGTGACCCCACGCTTCGCGACTGTCGAGGCCTTTATCGAAAATTGAGGGGAGAGTGACAGTGTCCTGAAAAAGGATCATTTTATTGAGAGATAATTAATACATTATTCATAATACATCCGAAGGTTTTATCAATTCCATGGCTGAGGTAAGGATGTCTTATCCAATTGCATTAGACGATAGGTTCCAGATTTAATAACTTCATCTACCTGATAGGGGCCTTCCCATTTTGGTGATAACTTTTCTCGTTCGATAGGTTGCGATACTTTGGCACGTCGTAAGACTAGATCATCGATTTTGAATTTCTTACATTGGATGTGAGAGTTGTAGTATCACACCACCCTATGCTGGTAGGCTATCATTCTCACTTGTGCCTTCTTTCGAACTTCTTCAAGCAGATCTAAATTGACTCGGAGCAACTCTATATTATTTTGATCATCGTAATTCTCGATCCACAGAGATGGGAGTCCAAATTCCATCAAGATGACTGCTTTCATTTCAAAAGAAAGGCTGAAAAGAGTCTCCCTCGTGAGCATCCTCTGGGTGGTTCAATTAGCTCAAAGCATATTATGGAGCTTGTCCACCCACAACCCTTTGGCTTGATCTAACCTGATCTTTAATTCTTGCAAAAAGGTGCGATTAGTAACTTCAACTTCTTCATTGACCCATGGGTGCCCTACCGATGTGAAGTGATAAAATATGCCAAGGCTTTGACAGAATTTGACAAATCTAAAATCAGAGAACTAGCAGCCATTATTTGTGATCAACACCCGTGGGAGACCAAAACGGCAAATGATAAAATTCTAGACAAAGTCCTTTATTTTGACTGCAATGATGTTAATGAGAGGTTCAGCTTCTATTCACTTCGTAAAGTAGTCGATAGCTACAAGCAAAAATTTTTTCTGGCCCGATGCCTATCAAAAAAGCTCCAAGATGTCCATCTCCCATTGCACAAACGGCCAAGGGGTGCTGATCGGGATTAGCAGAATGACTAGTTGGTGTTGGATGTTAGTGTTCCGCTAGAATCAATCATAGCACTAGGTGAAGCTAGCTGTATCTTGTTGCATCGTGGGTCAATAGTATCCTAGCCAAAGTATCTTGTAGACCAACAATCTACCACCCAAGTAATTTTCACATATACCCACGTGTACTTCCCATATGGTATAGTCTGCTTCAGAAGGGTGAAGACATATGAGGAGAGGAAGGGAGAAAGATCATTTGCAGAGCTTGACTTCATGGAGGACATAACGAAGGGCTTAATATTTGATTTTTCATGCCTTTTTTGAATCTGGGGATAGTGTCTCATCCCATTGAAAGTAGATGAAGGGGTTCACCTAACTCGATTCGTCATCAATCTGCAGGATGAAAACTGATTCTTCAGTACTAGGTTTCTTCAAAATTTTAAAGAATGATCTTCGGGATAGGTCCTTTAGCACTGAAGTGTCCAATTTAGACAGCAGATTAGCTCTCAAGTTTTCTAACTGGGACACCTACTGAATGTCAAAGTTAGTGAACACCAAGGCATCTTTTGGACATACTTCTTCATATTCTCCTCTCGTGCTTTGTAGTCTTCCTTTACTTATCCCATCACCAGTTGATAATCAGTGTAGATCCACAACTTCTGCACTCCAAGCTCTTTTGCAATTCTCAGTCCAACGATGAGAGCTTCATATTCAGCCTCGTTGTTAGTGGCTAGGAAGTCGAACCACAAGGCATACTTCACTACAAATCCTTCTAATCCAAGGAGTAATAGGCATGCTCCTAATCCCACAAAGCTGGATGATCCATCCATGTGCACCACCCAAGATCCATCCGATTCTCCAGAGGAGCCTTGCTTAACAGGTTCGGTCTCAACCTAGACTAGTTTGGGCCTTTCTTGGTCCTCTAGGATAGTACATTCTATGATAAAGTCCATCAAGATTTGGACTTTAATAGAGGGTCAAGGTTTAAACTCCACTCCAAACTCTACAAACTCAATTGCCCACTTAGCCAATTGACCGGAGGTGTCAAGCCGATGCAAGGCCATCTTTAGTGATTGATCAGTTAAGATTATAGTAGCATGTGCTTGGAAATAGGAATGAAGCCTTTGAACTGCAATAAAGAGGGTGAAGATAAGCTTCTCTAGCTCGATGTACCTAGTCTCGACATTATAACGAGTTCTACTGACATAATAAATGGCTTCTAAACATTGTCTTGTTCCCGAACTAGTACGATGCTTATGGCAACTAGAGAGACTGCCAGGTATACATAGAGTTCTTCATCCGACTTTGGCTTGCTGAGGAGTGGTCGAGGAGATGAGGTAGTTTTTCAACTCCTCAAATGTGTGCTGGCATTCTTCGGTCCATTGAAAATTCTTTGATTGCTTCAGGACTCAAAAAAAAGGAAGGCATTGCTCGACCAATCTGGAGATAAATCTATTCAGTGCTGCTACTTAGACTTGATAATTATACCTGATCTGACCCGACCCTAATGGATCGGGTTGGTCAACATGTTGATCGGGTTTTGACCTAACCCGACTCGAACACAATAAATTTATATCTCGGATCAGGTTGAGTACAGGTAGTGGCCGCCCCTACACATTATCCAATCCGATCTTATGTATATATATTATTTAAATGTGGGCTAATTATATTAAATGTGAATCTTATGGCCTTTAAGCTTGGTTAAGGTCTCGAGGGCTGAAAAGTGATAGTGGACTATTGTTTAATACTTCTATCTTAATTTAACAAATCTCATTTAGATGGGATGAATATCTGATCGGATAATCCGATACCTGATCGAATAGGGTATGGATAAAGAAAGTGTTGACCCGTTAGGTCACGAGTCGGATTCGGATCAAAATGCTGGGATATCGGATTGGATTCGGATCGATCCAAACCTGCACCTAACCTGACCCATTGCTAAGCTTACTGCCACTCTACCAATAAGGTGTTGAAGCTCCTTTACAATCCTTGATGAGTTGATCTCTTATATAGCCTGGATTTTTTTAGTATTAGCTTTTATCCCTCGGCTTGACACCATAAATCTCAAAAACTTATCCAAAGTGACTCCGAAAGTATATATCACTAGGTTTAGCTTCATTTAATACTTTCAAGGTATGGCGAAGGTCTTTTCGAGGTCTTCAATGTGGGTTTGCGAGGTCCTACTTTTAACAAGCATGTTGTCTATATAGACTTCCATATTTCTCTCAATTTGGCCCTAGAAGATCTTGTTCATGAGGCACTGATAAGTTGCACCTGTATTTTTAGGCCAAAGAGCATAATCCTATAATAAAAGAGGCCTCGATTAGTAATAAAGATAGTTTTCTCCGCATCTTCTAACGCCATCCAAATTTGGTTATATCCGAAGAAGGTGTCCATGAAGATAAGGAGTTCATGCCCCAAGTAGCATCTACCAATTGATTGATTAGAGTTAGTGGATAGCTGTTCTTTGGACATACTTTGTTCTAATCAGTAAAGTCGATGCAGATGCATCACTTGTCATTCACCTTCTTCACAAGAACCATATTTGTGATCCAATCATGGTAAGTCACTTTTCGGATGAAGTTAGCATCGAGCAGTTTGTCTACTTCTTCGGCTATCATCTTTTGTCGCTCAGATGCGAAGCTTCTCTTTTTTTGTTTGATAGATCGATAGGTTGGTTTAATGCCCAATCGATGTGTTATTATCGTTGGATCGATGCCCAGCATATCGATTGGGGTCCAGATGAATACGTCTGCATTCTCCTATAAGAAAAAAATGAGACATTTTTTAGTTACTTGGTCTAAGTTTGACCCAATCTAGATTATATGCTCCTTGTTTCCATCATTCAGTAGGATCATCTCGAGGTCTTCCATCGGTTCTCCATATTTTTCAGTCATTATGGGTGTCCAATCTGTCAGCCGGATACACCTCAAAAGGTCTTACACCATGGAGCACGATGGTGTAACACTGTCGGGCCAGGGCCGAATCTCTCTGAACCTCACCAACCCCAAACTTAGTTAGAAACTTTATCTTCAAGTAGTATGTAGACACTATAGCTTGAAGTGCATTAAGTCCGAGATATCCGATGATGGCATTGTAGGCTGATGGCGCCTGAACTAAAAGAAAGTCAACCGAGCTGTGGATCATCGAAGGGCTCGTCCAGCGACCACTTATAGGGTAATAACTCCTTCAATGGATATTCTGTTACTGATGAACCCCACATAGGGGGAGTCTAGTCACCCTAGCTACTTAGAAGGTATGTCTATTTTAGAGAAAGATTCATAAAATAATACATCAGCTGAACTTTCATTATCAACTAATATGTGGCGTACATCATAGTTTTTTATGTTAAGAGATATAACCACTGCATCGTTATGCGAGAATTGAACTCCTTGTGCATCTTCTTCAATGAAAATAATGGGCTCTTCAGTTCTCCACCTCTTGGAAGGTTTGGCAATTCTAATTATCCCGCTGGCATGATGCCTCCTAGTTATAATGTTAATTACTCCAACTAGGGGCCGATCTTCAAAGGGTTCTCCTTGTCGTGGTTTAGGCTGTTAGGGCTCCCTTTGCCATTTGTCGCATTGTTCACACCGACGCCTAATGAGCCTATCCAAGTACTTGCAGTGAACAAGCTACTCAATCTCATCTTGGAGTTGAATGCATTCCTTCATATCATGGCTGTGGTCGCTGTGGTAGAGACAGTACCTATGTAGATTATGCTAACTCGGTCTTGCTTTCATCCTCCTTACCCTGGGCAGTTGAATCATTATCTTTATCAGCACATGAGTGTGGGGAGTGGTCAGCGGAGTGTAGTTTGTGAATTTTCTTGGTGGAGACGCACATTGCCCCCCTCCAAAGGGGCTCTTCTACCAATGGTTCTGTGGAGAGATTCAAGACCTCTAATGTCTGGATGGAGATTGAGAGCACCGTCAATTCTTTCCATGGTCCTTGAGCAGAGACTTCTTAATTTCTTCTTCTTTCTTTTCTTCAACGCTCGCACTCATCGGGGGCTCATTCTCAAAAGCTTCGTCCATCCATGCATACTTCTCTATCCGAGCTAACATCTCAATGAAGTCACGGGGGTAGGTCTATTGAAGACCATTTTTCAGGAGTCCACCCTGTAGGACAGTCATGGTGATTTACTGATGCAGATTGCGAATGTCTAGCATAGCTACATTGAAATGGTTGAGGTAGGATCGCAGCGACTCTCCTTTTGCTTGATATTAATCAGTGAATCCGATCCTTTACACTATCTCCTATTGCTGACGAAATGAATCATGAACAAATGACTCATCTGGTCAAACAAATGGATGGTCTTGGGCTTCAGACTCGAGTACCAATGCTAAGCCACACCTTTTAGAGTAGATAAAAAGGCTTAGCATAGAGTGGCATTGGCGGCTTTATAGAGAAGCATCACGATTTTAAAGTTCTCCAAGTGGTCTACGGGATCGGTAACCCCATCGTAGCTCTCCAGCTATGACATCTTGAAGTAGCTGGGGAGTGGATCTTACATGATTTGGGTGCTAAATGGTGGATTGGTTTTATAGCCATTGTCTCACACCAGAGCCTGGTTATAAAGGACTTCAATCTGTTGGTTCATGTTCTAAAGTCTGTAGTCAATTTTCGCATCTTGGGTAATATATGCTTCTAAATACAATGAGTGGGATCGGCCTGAGGTGGAGTCATGTCCAGAGCGAGGACTCGAGGATCGTTAGATCCTCCGCTCTAGCTCTCAGGGGTGGTTTTATCAAGTCTATCCTCTCAACTCAGGGCCATGCGAAGGGATCTAAAGTTGTCCTGATTGTGGAGCGGCCTATAGTGCGGGATTGTTTCACTACATTATTTAGATAGCAGCAACCAAATTTCGGACCTATTGGACTAACAAGTTGAACTGCTTCACATTGACCACCACTCCCAATGGGGGTGGGGCCTCCGAAGGCGTCACCAAAGCCTGTTGATTGGCAAAATTTTTCATCGAGCGAGAGTTGACAGCATTGGAATGGTGATGCTCCTTTGTGCGGTGCCATGGTGTGGACCTCTCGCTCCTCCTTAAAGATGGATTGTGTTGGCTCTTCCTCTAACGCTAATCTATTGCTGTAGATTTCTAGCTCCGATCGAAGTGGCTGAAGTTGGTCGAAAATTACGGGCACAACGAGACCTACAAAACAAGTCCTGAACGACATTGGCTCAAATGGAAACCCTCCGACGGACAAGTCAGAAAGTTGGAACAGATGAGAAAGAGTGCGAAAGGGAGAGAGGGCATGATTGTGCATACTTGAAGGGTCTCTTTTATATCTCTATTTATAAAGGGATGAGAGCCATGGGAGAAAAGTGATGGAAGACCGTTCTGGCCTTTCTGATCGTACAACTCTATGATGTTTGGTCTGGATTTTAGCGACGAACGTCACCTTATCCAAGACTCTGTCAACTGCTCTTAGAGGAGCATGATTTGACATATCCTCACCTGACACACAGCCAGCTATTAGAGTGGCATGGTCAGATGTAGAGTGATGTGACTTGATGAGATTGCAAGAGGGTTAATCTTTCCAAATATGGCAGCCAATAATAGTTGAAGGGAATGCAGCCTGTGGCTAGAGATAAGGATCGACGAGGGATCCTCTAGTTAGAGACAATGCTCGGGTCAGGACCATTCTAGGATTGGCATCCAATATCCGGATGCCATTCTAGTGGCTAAGGACCTACAATTGAAGCTAAAATCGACAGCCAAAGCCACGCTTAGCGGCCGAAGTTAGGATTGACGACCAAAGTAAGGGTTGGCAGTGAAAGCTAGGATCGGCAGCTATAATGGAAACGGCAAGGTCTGCCAATTAAAGAGTGAGGATCGGTGAGGTTCGAAGTGAGATCTTTCACTGCTTCATTATATACCGAATGACTTCAGCATAGCTTTTTCACCATTCTAGGATAATATATATCTATCACTATAATAGTACTCATTTATCTCCGATCGGTACTATGGTGACAATCTTACATACTTCGTCACGGGTCCTCCCTAGCATGTGTCTTCAGCATGGATGACATATGACCCCCCAACAATAGTCATGGTGGTAGATCTGAAGAAATTTCATGTTTGGATGAATCTGAGATTTGTAGGATGTCATATAATCTACTAGCATGATAGATCTAGGCCCAAAAAGTAAAAGCTAGAAAGTTATTTAAAAGCATACAAATCTAGTGTCTCTATCTCAACAGCCGCTCATGCTATATACTAGTCAAAACCATTTACTTTGAAGTATTTGAAATTCTAATTAAATCTATGATACTAGCTGAGGTAAAATCATTGGATCCAAGCAAATTCCAATAACCAATATACATGCCATTTAGTGTTACCATAATTACTTTTTCGCTTAAAATTTTTTTTAAAAAAATCACGATATGTACAATTAGATTAAGCTTGTTACAATTTAGATAAATACTTTATTAATTTGATCTCCTAATTCAAGATATTTTTTTGTGTGTTGAATCAAATACAAATTCATATTCAAACTATGAAAGTGCATGTGCTGAAATCCAAATTCGAGCCTAGACTTCTTCTTGCAAGTTTATAATTAGTTAAGCCCCATAATTCTATTGACTTATATTTTTTTTGAGCAATTCACTATCCTCTTTAATCATAAGTCCATCGTCCTCGACCTATACTGTCAAGAAAGGAACTCGAGAAGCATATGTTTTTTGGATTTGGAAACAATATCTTCCAACATTTTTAATATGTAATGCGAAAAGTCCATGAGCATGGCCATATGAGATTGAATGAGGATTTTTCACCAGATGGTGCTTTTCATAAACTCAACACATGATGCATGCTTGTAGGGAGACAAGTTTAACTGATGAGCATTTGGCACTGAATCATTCAACATTACCAAATGTATTAGTTAATAAAAAATATATATGATATGATAAAGCTTGATATATCAAAAAGCAAAAAGATAGGATAAAACTTCATGAATATCTTGTGTCCAATTGTGTTTTGAACCATGAGGCTAAATGCAAGATTTTCACATGCTGCCATCCTTTTCCTCTCATAGTTTCCTGTTTGCATAATATTCCATAATTACTTAATAAAACCTATCCTTAATTGATATTTTTAGTTCTATTTTGGGTAAAGATGGGAAGACACATAAGAGTCACAGTAGTAGTAGCTACAGAGAGACAAAAGAACAATGTAAAAGAAAAACTACATCTACTAGAGAAGAACACCTATAGCATCTGCTCGTAGAATGCTTTGAAACTGAACAAGAATCAGTCCAGATTTGGTGATTAATATGTCATAATGAATCCCTTGAGTAGCATTCCAATTTATTGTTGTATTGCCATTAGTAATGAAAAATTGCAGCTATTACTTTCAATATGCAAGGTCTTGTGAGAAAAATATTTCAACTAAAATAATCTTATGCAGCGAAAATGTTAGCAATACATATCTCCAACCATTATTGTTTAAGTATTTATATAGAGTTTATCCACAAAGAAACTTGAAGTAGAAGGAGTCTTCTAATTTATAACTCTGTATTAGCCATTTACTGATAGATCTCATAGGCTTTTTTAATAGGCTAGGCTAAAGATCCTTATCAGATAACTAAAATGTCAATGGTGTCTTTCCATCAAAAAAACTACCTCAAACATAACTAGTGTTAGTGGGTAGTTATATATCACCCAAAAATATCTGATAACAAAACTCTATATGTAGGCTACAAAATAATGTATCCAACATTCTCCCACTTGGTCCATATAATGTTGTCAGATAATTCTTATAAGTGACAGTTAACTAATAGTATGGCCATGATATTTTATTGTCACTCAATTAATCAGCTAGTTATTATACTAATCTATTAAAAAACTAGGTAAGCAGCATGTGTAAATTTTAAAATTTTTGAAATACGCAGTGAAAAATAAAATGGGTTAAACTCTTTAACCCCACATGCAAAAGATCAAATCTAATCCTACCCAAGTTCAAAAAAAAATACATATATATACAATCTGAAATTTAAAAATAAATATGAGATTAGATCTCATTACCTTGGTACGGGTAGATATTCATCATTTCTGATGATCACAGATTCGTAGACGCTCGAGCCGCATACATGTCTGACCTTTACGGATATCCATCGGGATCAATCTCGAACTGATTTTTTCTCGTAGAAGACTCTTCTTCCCAAAAAAAATTTTAGTCTTGAGCATTTTGATCAACTCCTTGATCTGGACTGCGGGATCAACTCCTTAATCAGCAGCCTTTTTCTTCTTCTCCTCGATCTTCACTCTTGAAGACAAAGCAGCATATGTGAAAAAAGAGAACGCCCAACTCTTGGATGTGGAAGAGAAGAGAGAGAAGAGAGGAGGCATGGAGAAGGGGGAGAGAGAGAACTTTAACCAAAAATTAATTTAGCTAGAAATCTTAGAGAGTTACTCTTTATATATGTTGCTCCTAGATTGATTTTGATGATCACAAAGCAGATTGAAGGAATACAAATAATTTTAAAATGAAAAAGTCCTTATGCTCTTCAAGGGCAAAATCATAATTTTACTAAAATCCTGATTTGATAGTACCATTTTGTAGAACAAATGATTTGAAATCTATTGGTAAAAATTTTATTGTGTTTGGACTTATATTTTTGAAGTTATGAAGGTTTGAAGTGCATGAGTCGACTCATGAGTCAACTCATGGCACTATGAGCTGATTGGCACGCAAAAATTCTCTTTGGCACACTAGTTTTCTGGCTTGGCACGACCTATGAGTCGACTCATGAGTCGACCCACAAGGCATGAGTCGACTCATGAGTCGACCCCTACTAATTTGAGCCAAGAATTTCCAGAAACGCATTCTCTGGTTTTTAAAACAGAGGTCGACTCATGAGTCGACCCCTGAAGCATGAGTCGACTCATGAGTCGACCCCTGCGACGGGAATTGTCAGCAACGGCTATTTTTTTGCCCGTTTTAATTACCATTTATGCTTCCTAAAAATCCTCTAACGGCTCTTTATCTACCTAAATTATTTTCTCTTGCTTCTAATGCTACAAAATGCTTTAAATGGTAAAAGAAATTGCAGATTAAATAGCGGATCAAACGTGAAATCAAAAGAAGAGAAAAAGAGGAAAAAGAGAAGAACAGAAGAGAGGATCCGAAATTTGCAAGAAAAAGCCTGAGATCAACGAAAAATCCAAAGAGAAAAAGAGAGAGGATCCACAATATACCAGAGAGATTGTGAAAGAGAAAAGCAAGATCTTTCAAGGAGAGAATTCTTAACGCCTATTGTTTCAACCTTGATCTAGAGATCGTTCAAAGCTTTCAAGAGATCTTCAATCAACAATCAACCTCTTCTCAAGCGTTCAAGCGTTCATCCACTTTGAGAAATTCCGAAAAAAAAGGGGTTCTTCATTTGAGTAAAGTTTTTATTGTTATATTTGCTCATTTAAGGAGCTGTTATTGTATTAATCTGTGCTCTAAATTTTCTAACTCTTTGTGAGTTTTTGTTCTTGTGTTTGGAGGATTTCCAAAACAAGAAAAGGTTGATCCGAACCTGAAATCGGAGTGTTTTGGGTTTACTTGTACCCGAAAAATAAGTGATCTAGCTTGGGATAGCTAGTGTCGGAGTTTTCGACGTCTTGTATTCTAGCTTGGGATAGCTAGTGTCGGAGTTTCCGACGTTTTGTATTCGGGTTGAATACAAAGGATAGTGGATTAAAATTCTCAAGTGGGATCTTGGGGAGTGGATGTAGGTGCAAGGTTAGCACCGAACCACTATAAATCCTTGTGTTTGTGGTGTGCTTTATCGTTTTATCTTATTTCTTTATTATATCCTTGCAATACTGCTTTAGGTAATTAATATTGATTTAAAGTCATTGTTTTGTTCTTCATAAGTTATCTGTTGGGCTTAAAATTTTTAGAAACCCAATTCACCCCCCCCCCCTCTTGGGTTGCATAGCTGGGCAACAAGTGGTATCAGAGCCGGTGCTCTAGCCCTTCTTTGATCTAACAATCAAAGAGCCAAAGATCTATGGCAACCCATGTTGGAACTTCTCTAGCCGAGGGGCAATCAACAAACCGACCTCCACTTTTCAATGGGTCTAATTACACCTATTGGAAAGCTCGGATGAAGATTTTCATACAAGCACTCGACTATGATATGTGGAGTATCATAGTGAATGGTCCTCACACACCCACCAAGATTATAGATGGTGAGGAGTCAACCAAACCCGAGAAAGAATGGGATGAGGTTGACAAGAAATTGGCACAATTAAATGCCAAAGCCATGAATGTTCTTTATTGTGCACTAGATGCTAGTGAATTTAATCGTATTTCTACTTGTGCATCTGCTAAAGAAATATAGAATAGGTTAGAAGTCACCCATGAGGGAACAAATCAAGTAAAAGAGTCTAAAATAAACATGCTTGTACATAAATATGAATTGTTCAAAATAGAGCATGATGAGTCCATAACTGCTATGTTTACTCGTTTTACTGATATAATCAATGGTTTAAAGAGTCTTGGCAAATCTTATACTAACAGTGAACTTGTAAGGAAGATTCTCAGGTCACTGCCAAGAACTTGGGAAGCCAAGGTGACTGCCATCCAAGAAGCAAAGGACTTGAACACTCTACCTCTAGAAGAGCTTCTTGGATCCTTGATGACTCATGAACTTAGCATGAAGCAACATCAAGAGGATGAAGTCAAAAAGAAAAGAACCATTGCCCTCAAATCCACAACTTCGCCTGATTATGAAACGGATGACTCTGAAGATGAAGATCAGGATGAAGAGATGGCTCTCATCACCCGAAAATTTAAGAAGTTTCTAAGAAAAAGGAAACAGGGGATGAGAAAGAAATTCACAAAAGGGGATCAAAGCAAAGAAAAGGAGAAAGATCAAACCCCTATATGCTACGAGTGCAAGAAGCCAGGACATTTCAGATCCGAATGTCCACAATTGAAGAAAGGTCCAAAGAAGTTCAAAAAGAAGGCAATGATGGCGACCTGGAGTGCGAGTGATGACTCAAGCTCCGACGAGGAAACCTCAACAGAACAAGCCAATCTGTGCCTGATGGCACATGAAAATGAGGTAACTTCTGAATCCACTAGTGAATTTACTTTTGAAGAATTGCATGAAGCATTCTATGATTCAATTGATGAATTAAAGAAACTAGGGAAGAAAAACAAAGAGCTGAAATTGGAAAATCAATCCTTAGTGAAACAAGCTGAAAATCTTTCAATTAAAAAATTCACCTTGATTCAAGAAAATCAAAACTTAAAGGATGAAATGAACAAGCTGAAATCTATAGTAGATAAGTTCACCTTAAGTTCAAACAAGCTAAATATGATCCTTGATAATCAGAAAGCTATATATGATAAGGCTGGACTTGGTTATAAACCCCTGAAGAAACAAAAATTTTTGAAGGATATTTATGCAAATTATTCAAGCAAAAAGTCTACAAATATTACTTGTTTTAAATGTGGAAGAATAGGACATAAATCATACACATGTCTTATTAACAAATATGCAAACACAAAAAAAATATGGGTTCCAAAAGGAACCATTCTGACTAACCTGAAAGGACCCAAGAAAGCTTGGGTACCTAAGACAGAAACTTGATCTGTGCTTGCAGGTGTGTCTAGCATCCCAAGAAGGAAACAAGAAATGGTATCTTGACAGCGGATGCTCGAGACACATGACTGGTGATGAATCACAATTCATCACGCTTGATGCTAAGGATGGAGGGATGGTCACCTTTGGAGATAATGGCAAAGGAAAGATCATCGGGATAGGTAACATTGGTATCACTCCCTCCAAATACATTGAGAATGTTTTACTAGTTAAAGGTTTAAAGCATAACTTACTTAGCATTAGTCAATTCTGTGATAAAGGGTATAAAGTAAGTTTTGAATCATCTGTTTGCATTGTGACAAGTCCTATTAACGATGGCATTAAATTTATAGGACATAGGCATGGCAGTGTTTATATGGTAGACTTGAATGATTTAACTAAATTAGACATGCAATGCCTAGTTTCCGTAAGTGCTAAAATAAATGAGACTAGTTGGCTGTGGCATCGTAGACTTGCACATATTAGCATGCATTCTCTTTCAAAATTAATTAAAAAGGATTTAGTTCTCGGTTTGCCAAAACTAAATTTTGAAAATGATAGAATTTGTGATGCATGCCAATTAGGCAAACAAACTAGAGTTTCATTTAAATCCAAAAACACTATTTCAACTTCTAGACCTATAGAGCTCTTACATATGGATTTATTTGGACCAACTAGAACCACTAGTCTAGGAGGAAAACGATATGGATTTGTAATAATTGATGATTACTCTCGTTTTACTTGGGTTTTCTTTTTAGCTCACAAAAATGAAACTTTTCAAATTTTCACTAAATTTCATCGAAAAGTCACTAATGAAAAAGGGTTTTCAATTCAAAATATTAGAAGTGATCATGGAACAGAATTTGAAAATCAAGACTTTGAAAATTTTTGTGATGAAAATGGAATTGGCCATAACTTCTCTGCTCCTAGGACACCTCAACAAAATGGGGTAGTTGAAAGGAAAAATAGAACCTTAGAAGAAATGGCCCGTACCATGCTTTGTGAAAGCAACCTTCCAAGATATTTTTGGGCGGAAGCTATTAACACAGCATGTTACATTTTAAATCGTGCTTTAATTAGACAATTTTTAAAGAAAACCCCCTATGAACTTTGGAAAGGAAGAAACCAAATATTGCATATTTTCATGTTTTTGGTTGCCGATGTTTTGTATTAAATAATGGAAAAGAAAAACTTGGTAAATTTGATGCAAAA
The DNA here is from genome assembly GCF_000442705.2 of Elaeis guineensis. Classification (NCBI taxonomy): domain Eukaryota; kingdom Viridiplantae; phylum Streptophyta; class Magnoliopsida; order Arecales; family Arecaceae; genus Elaeis; species Elaeis guineensis. The sequence goes on from NC_025994.2 coordinate 76,891,729, forward strand.
TCAGATGAAGCAATCCTTCTAGGTTACTCCTCCACTAGTAAAGCATTTAGAGTGTTCAACAAAAGAACTTTAGTAGTTGAGGAGTCCATACATGTTGTCTTTGATGAATCTAACGATCTTCCTTCAAGGAAGAATGAGGGTGTTGATGATGCAGATCCACTAATAGAAGGTATGAAGGAGATCACTCTGAAAGATTCAGCAACTCCAGAAGACAAGGATCAAGAAGACGAACAAAATGAAAGAGGTGAAGAAATTCAAGAACAATCTCAAGGTACAAATGAATTACCCAAGGAATGGAGGTATGTTCACAACCACCCTAAGGAGTTAATAATTGGTGATCCTATGCATGGGGTAAAAACACGTTCTTCACTTGGAGATGTACTTAATCTTTGTGCTTTTGTATCTCAACTTGAACCTAAAACTTTTGAAGAAGCTGAAAATGATCATAACTGGATTAATGCTATGCAAGAAGAACTTAATCAATTTGAAAGAAATAATGTTTGGACCTTAGTAACAAGACCTAAAAATTATTCAATAATTGGCACAAAATGGGTCTTTAGAAACAAATTAGATGAGCATGGAAATATAATTAGAAATAAAGCAAGACTGGTTGCTAAGGGATATAATCAAGAAGAAGGAATTGATTTTGATGAAACATTTGCACCTGTTGCTAGATTAGAAGCCATTAGACTTCTACTTGCTTATGCTTGCTTTATGAAATTCAAACTATTTCAAATGGATGTTAAAAGTGCATTTTTAAATGGATATATTTCTGAAGAAGTATATGTAGAACAACCCCCTGGATTTGAAAATCATGCTTTTCCCAATCATGTCTTTAGATTAAATAAAGCTTTATATGGTCTAAAACAAGCACCTAGAGCATGGTATGAAAGGCTAAGCAAATTTCTACTAAATAATGGTTTCTCAAGAGGCAATGTAGACACAACCCTATTTATTAAAAGAAACCAAAATGATATGCTAATTATACAAATTTATGTTGATGACATAATTTTTGGGTCTACTAATGAATCCCTTTGTCAAGACTTTGCTAAGCTTATGCAGGGAGAGTTCGAGATGAGCATGATGGGAGAACTCACCTTCTTCCTCGGACTCCAAATCAAACAATCAAAAGAGGGAATCTCCATCACCCAAAGCAAGTACACCAAGGAACTACTCAAAAGATTTGGAATGGAGAACTGCAAACCAATTGGCACACCAATGAGTCCCTCAAGTAAGCTTGACAAGGATGATGAAAGTAAAAGCGTAGACTTAAAATACTATAGAGGTATGATTGGCTCATTATTATATCTAACTGCAAGTAGGCCTGATATCATGTTTAGTGTTTGCTTATGTGCTAGATATCAATCTAATCCTAAGGAATCTCATTTGAATGCTGTTAAAAGAATCCTTAGATACTTAAATGGTACACAAACTATAGGGTTATGGTACTCTAAGGACTCACAAATTAATTTGTTAGGATATTCAGATGCTGATTTTGCTGGATGTAAATTAGATAGAAAAAGCACAAGTGGAACTTGCCAATTTTTTGGAGTAAACCTAATCTCATAGTTTAGCAAGAAACAAAATTCGGTGGCACTGTCTACGGCTGAGGCCGAATACATTGCAGCTGAAAGTTGTTGTGCTCAAATCTTGTGGATTAAGCAACAACTCGAAGATTTTGGAATCAAACTTAATGAAACACCAATAAAATATGATAATACAAGTGCCATAATCTATCTAAAAATCTAATTCAACACTCAAGATCTAAACATATTGAAATAAGACATCATTTTATAAGAGAACATATTCAAAACAAAAATATAATTCTTGAATATATTTGCACTGAAAATCAATTAGCCGATATCTTTACAAAGGCCCTTAGTGAGGATAGATTCTGTGAAATTAAGAGAAATCTAGGAATTCTAGATCCATTTGTCTGAAATTTCTCAATTTCCAAAGAATAGAAGTCAAAAATCTTAGAGCTCAATTTTCAACATCCATCCTGGTCCCAAAAGCTAAGATTTATCACTCTAAAAACTTATCATTGAGCAAAATTCCTTCTCTCAAAATTTCGAATTTTTTTAGAATTTATTTGTATTTTTCCTGAATTTCTGAACTTCATGAGTCGACCCCCATGAGTCGACTCAATGGCAAACTTGTAAATCCCACAAACTTCCATCGGGTTCATTGTTTTTAAACGAGAAACCCTGTTTGTGAGACGACTCATCTTCTCATCGTCTTCCTTCCGAAAGCCGTTCCTTCCAACTCTTTTTTTTGCTCCAAATCCAAGGATCAATTCTGAGGCAATTCTCCCTCCTACTCTCCACCAAAAATCGCCTCCTTCAAAATGATTTTCTGTGCTTTCTCGCTTTGCTTGGTGCGGTTTGAACGTGCCCTAGCACTTCACCGAACTTCCAAAATCCACTTTCTTTCTCCACTAAAATTCCTTCTTTACTCTCTTGTGATCCCTCTTCCACTCAATTCAAGTCTTCTTGTCTGCTACTTTTTTGGATATGGCTCCAAAGATGAAACTTCCCCAAAGAAGGAAATCAATCCGTGAGCCTGAGGAAATTGTCCGAAAGAAAAGGCATGCTCAGTCTTCCAGTGTTTTCACTCCAGTTTCAGTACCTGCTCAAGGTCCCTCTCAATCCTCCATAAGCCCCAGTGTAAATCCTCTTTCTGATAGAAAAGTAGAAACCGGGAAAAATATAGATTTTCGGTTCTTTGAGAAAGAAGGCTTTACTTTTGCTACCAAGATCAAAAATCAAGGATGGGAACTCTACTGCTCCCTTAAGGAAGTCACCTATGTTGATCTAGTCAGAGAGTTCTACCAGAACCTAAATTATGGAAACGGATCAGTGACTTCAACTGTAAAGGGGATTGATATATGCTTGGATTCTAGAATATTGGGAGAAATACTTCAGTTGCCTAGTGAAGGATATTCATATATGGAACTCCAATTAAAGAAGAAGGGATCAGAATTATCTTAGGAGAAACTTTTTCAGGAAGTTTAAACAAACTGGAAGCAAAGCTATTGTCCATGAGATGAGGGTCCTGCATCAGATAGTTTCAAAACTCTTCTTTCCTAGGAGTGGTAGACATGACTTACTGTCTGGCAGAGATGTATGTGTCATGTTTCATATCATCACTCAGACCCCCCTGAACCTCCCTGCACTTATGATAGAGGCCATGAGAGAAACTTTGAATAGATCCAAGGCACACTTGCCTTATGGTATGGCCCTTACTAGAGTATTCAGGAGGTTTGGAGTTAGCTGTGAGGGGGAGACACCTACCAAGCTCTCACATGTGGACACTTTCAACCAACACAGCCTGCACCGAATGGGAATTACAAAGACTGTTGGTGGTTGGATCAAGGGCTCTGAAGAAAGAGCTGAGGAGAGAGCTGAGGAAAGAGCTGAAGACAGAACTGAAGGCAGAGTAGAAGAAGAAGGTCCATCTTCTCCTGTACATGACTTCAGGGCAGCTTCACCAGATACCCAGTTCATTCCTGATACTGAGGCTGGCCCTTCGGAGTTTACTAGGATGCCCACACCAGTGTATCAGCCAGATAGCAGAGCACCTCCATCAGAGTTCAGACTGGCTGACGATCAGATCGAGCATATTTCACAGCGTGTGGCTTCTTTGCTGTCTAGCCAGTGGAGTAGTACTTCTTTTGCACCTGGAGCTACCTCTTCTGATCAGACCATTACTCCCCACATCTTCACTGTATTTCAGATGATTTCAGATCAGTCCGTCAGGATACAGCAGCTTGAGGATACAGTCTGGAGACTTACTGGCAGAGTTCTTGACTTGCAGGGGCAAGTCCTTGCATTGGCCCATCCCCAGCCACAGGAGTCTACTATTGAGGTCACAGACCTCACTGCAGAGGCTGGCAGGCTCAGAGGAGCACTAGAAGGTGGATATGAGCTAATGAGGAAAGAGATCCGAGGATCGAGTGAGCATGCTACCACCCAGTTCACTACTCTACTTCAATCTGTTTCCAGAGCACTGAACGTACTTGATTCTATCAGACTCATGGTATCAGCCCTAGCATCTCAGCATTCTCAGCCACCCAGTTCATCTCGCCCTCCTACTCGTGGCAGAGGCAGACGGGGTAGAGGACGCACTTCTGATCCATCATCTCCTCACCCTATATCTGATGACTCCGATCATTGACTTATCTAGGTCCTAGGTGTTAGTGTCTTGTTCTAGGATCTATACCTTGGGGCCATGTATTGACAATTAGCTGGTTGAATTTTATTTTTAAGAACTATGTATTGAAACAATTATGATATTAATGGAATCATCTTTTACCTATATTTCTACCTCTTTGTAATGATCATATTTTGGTTATATATTTTCTTCTTGTTGAAATATTGGCTTCTCTTTGTTGTTAATTACTGTTGATAATTGTTATATTAAGGGGGAGCAAACATCTGTGAAAAACTCTAAAAGGAAAGAAATTAAAGAATGTTTCAGAAAAAGGAAGAGTTAACTATGGTTGATGATGTCAAAAAAGGGGAGAAATTAAACATAAACAAAAATTGAAATTAAACAAAAAGTAAAACCCTAAATTATGAGAAAAAGGGGGAGAAATTAAACAAAACAAAGATTGGAGAAATTAAACAAATATTGGAGAAATTAAACAAAAACAAGATTGGAGAAATTAAACAAATATTGAAGAAATTAAACAAAAATAAAGATTGAAAGATTAAACAAATATTGGAGAAATTAAAACAAATATTGAAGAAATTAAACAAATATTGGAGAAATAAACAAAAAACAAAGATTGAAAGATTAAAACAAATATTAGAGAAATTAAAACAAATATTAAAGAAATTAAACAAATATTGGAGAAATTAAATAAAAATAAGGATTGAAAGATTAAACAAAACTTTGAGAAATTTTGGTATCAAAATTTGGTATCAGACAGAACTTAAACAAAAGTCATCCATCAAAAGCAAAATCATGAGTACAATGCAAATAAGTATTTTTTTTTATGCTCTGATATATTTCAAAATTCAAACTTGCTTTTGAAATTTTACTCACCTTGATACATCTTAAGAAATTTGTTTTACTCTGATACATCCTACAATTTCTTTTAACTTGCTCTGATACATGATAAAATTTAATCCGATACAGTGTGAAGGTTTCTCTGATAAATTATAACATTTGATTCGATACAGTGTGAGAAAGTTTCTCTTATATATTATAACATTTGTTCTGATACAGTGTGAAATTTTCTCTGAAATTTGTTCTGATACAATGTGAAATTTACTCTGACATTTGCTCTAATACAGTGTGAAATTTTCTCTGATATATTATAAATTTTCTTGCTCTGATACATTGTAAATCTTTTCTGATATAATTATTTTTCTTACTCTGATATATAGAAAAAGTTATTTATCTTCTCTTGCTCTGATATATCTTGAACTCAAAATGATCTAATACCCTTTTCAAATCTTTAAGAAAATGGACAAACTATTTTTGTATTTATATTACATGCCAAAAGAATCATACTCTTTTCAAGCATATACACTTATAATGGATTCTTTTGAAATTAATGCATTAACATAAATATTTTTGTTCAAATATTTTGTCATCATCAAAAAGGAGAAGATTGTTTGCTCCTAGATTGATTTTGATGATCACAAAGCAGATTGAAGGGATACAAATAATTTTAAAATGAAAAAGTCCTTATGCTCTTCAAGGGCAAATCATAATTTCACTAAAATCCTGATTTGATAGTACCATTTGGTAGAACAAATGATTTGAAATCTATTGGTAAAAATTTCATTGTGTTTGGACTTATATTTTTGAAGTTATGAAGGTTTGAAGTGCATGAGTCGACTCATGAGTCAACTCATGGCACTATGAGCTGAATGGCACGCAAAAAATTCCCATGGCACGCTGGATTTTTGGCTTGGCACGACCTGTGAGTCGACTCATGAGTCGACCCACAAGGCATGAGTCGACTCATGAGTCGACCTCTGCTGATTTGAGCCAAAAATTCCAGAAATCAGATTTCTGGTCTGTGCAACAGAAGTCGACTCATGAGTCGACCCTGAAGCATGAGTCGACTCATGAGTCGACCCCTGCGACGGGAAATGTCAGCAACGGCTATTTTTTTGCCCGTTTTAATTGCCATTTATGCTTCCTAAAAATCCTCTAACGGCTCTTTATCTGCCTAAATTGTTTTCTCTTGCTTCTAATGCATAAAATGCTTAAAATGGTGAAAGAAATTGCAGATTAAATAGCAGATCAAATTGCAAAGAAAAAGAGGAAAGGGAGATCAAACGTGAGATCAAAAGAGAAGAGAGGATCCTAAATCTGAGATCAACGAAATATTCAAGAAGAAGAGAGAGGATCCACAATATTCAAGAGAGTTTGTGAAAAGAAAAGCAAGATCTTTCAAGAGAGAATTTTCAGTCGATTGTTTCAACCTTGATCTAGAGATCGTTCAAAGCTTTCAAGAGATCTTCAATCAACAATCAACCTCTTCTCAAGCGTTCAACCGTTCATTCATCTTGAGAAAATCTGAAAAAGGGGTTCTTCATTTGAGTAAAGCTTTTATTGTTATATTTGCTCATTTAAGGAGCTGTTATTGTATTCATCTGTGCTCTAAATATTCTTACTCTTTGTGAGTTTTTTGCTCTTATTTTTGGAGGATTTCCAAAACAAGGAAAGGTTGATCCGAACCTGAAATCGGAGTGTTTTGGGTTTGCTTGTACCCGGGAAACAAGTGTTCTAGCTTGGGATAGCTAGGGTCGGAGTTTCCGACGTCTTGTATTCTAGCTTGGGATAGCTAGTGTCGGAGTTTCCGACGTTTTGTATTCGGGTTGAATACAAAGGATAGTGGATTGAAATTCCCAAGTGGGATCTTGGGGAGTGGATGTAGGTGCAAGGTTAGCACCGAACCACTATAAATCCTTGTGTTTGTGGTGTGCTTTATCGCTTTATCTTATTTCTTTATTATATCCTTGCAATACTGCTTTAGGTAATTAATATTGATTTAAAGCCATTGTTTTGTTCTTCATAATTATCTGTTGGGCTTAAAATTTTTAGAAACCCAATTCACCCCCCCCCTCTTGGGTTGCATAGCTGGGCAACAACCCTGAGTCGTCCTAAACACAGAGGGCAAAAGGATGAATTATACAATAACCATATTCACGTAGGTTCTGAGTGTTGCGATTGCGACTATTCAACCTATCCGATCATTGGGTACCATTGCTAGATGATCACTTTGATTAGTACAAGAATTGATTCCTGTGCTACTGGCTTAGGTTCGAACCTGCGGGGTCACATACATTAGAGGTTCCTATCTGATCTGATGGCTGATGAAGAGTCATAATACTCATGGACTATGAGTCCTACGTGTCTGGAACTCTATGATCGAGAATCAGGATTCTCTGATCACGAGTCCCACACATTTTGGGTATCGGGGTCAAGAGTCCTACTGGTTTGGGACTCTTCGATCAGGGTTACATATCGATGAATTCTGATGCCTGATTATCCATCGGATTTGGACTCAATATTTATGAGAGATTTAATTAGTAATTTGATCACTAATTAACTCAATTTGATTGAGTAATTATTTTTGGATCAAGTCCAATTGAATTGGATTCAGTTAGGTTTGACCCAATTAGGTTAAGAGTTGACCTAATCATCGAGATGGTTTGATCCCTGATTTAATCAGGGGTTGGGCTTAATCAATTTTTTGATTTGATTAAGATTTTATTGAGCCTAATTAAGCTTAATTTAGTTGGGTTTAAATTAGTCTAATTGGGCCTAACTTATTTGGTTCAATTAGGTTAGTTTAAATAATGAAACCACCTTGACCCATTCTCCCTGCGCCACCTCACTTCCACTGTGCCCATTTGAATTCACGAGAAGAAAGTTCTCATAAATTTTTCCTCACGCAAAGCCCTCCTCATGTCCTACTTTAATGCACCAAATGAGTGGATAAGGATGATTGGTTGGCCATTCAAATTCAAAACAAAGTTTGAATTTGAATGAGCAACCATTCTTAGCGCCTTGACCTTATCCTCTTTTAGCACCCCATTTATTACATAAGAAAATGTTTCTCATGAAATCACTCATGCACAAATTAAGCCACGCCCTCCTCTTCTCATGCCCTTAGTGGGTAGGGATAAATTAGTTTCCATTTGAATTCAAAATTTGATTTGAATTCAAATGTGCAATTACTCATCTTTATCCTCTCACGTGGATAAGACATTGGTTGTTGTTTTAAAAGGAGTAGAAGAGTGGGGCGTGTAAAAGAAAAAATTTTGAAGAGAAAATCTAGGCGTGAGGAATCCTTGTGTGCAAGGTGAAGGTCTATATCCTTCCGAAAGAAAAAGAAAGAAAAGAAAGAAAAAATATACGCAGGATTTCAGTGAGTTCTTCAGGGTTTCAGCCTGGAGTTCAAAAAGTAAGAAGGTGAGCTACGAGTGTCGTGAGCCCACCAAATTTCAGAGAGATCTTCAACATCCTCTCAAGCACGTCTGCTGATGATCCAGAGTATCTGAAGAATCGATAGATATCAATCAAAGGAGTTCGATCAGCATCGACCGTCGAAAGGGCTCTACAATGAGCTAGCACTCGTGAAGAGTTGATCAGACCGAAAGCTTCATGTGGATGATCCACAGAGGCCAAACATGCTGTGTGGATGCATCACGATGATCAGACTCTCTCGATGGTGATCAGATTGCGACGATCTACTACCCGCACTAATGTATTGTGTTCTGAACACATTACAGTAAAGTGTTTACTGTTCAAATTCAAATTTCAAATTTAAATGCATGCATGCTATATATCATATTTAGATCCTAGTGTAGGATAAATTTTTATTAATTAATTAGATTAATTAATAATTTTTACTATAAAATAGTGATTTTAAAAAGGTTTTAAAATTATCATTTTACCCCTGTACTGAATTTTCCCACAGTTATGCCCATATCCCATCGGAGCAAATCTTGACAGCAGAAAAAGCTTCGGAGTCAGTCACGCTCAGTGCAGATGTACCCTTACCTCTCATCTGTATGCCATAACAGTGTCTCCATACTCCTTGGTTAAGAGGACAACCAACCCATATGGCACACAACGACCTATGCTTGATACACGTTGTTGTCCTTGGTAACACAACGTATCATTTGATCGTGAACAGGTTTAAGGACTAAACGATAAATCCTCCTTTGTCGAGTCTAAATAGTCCTAAGGACTTCACCACAATATAGGAGTTCATTAGAAGATGAAATAATTTGGGATGAAAAATGTCAAAATAACTTTTATTAATTTATAATTCATATACTAATACAAGAAGGAGCACAATCGTCAACAGGATGACGATTGGCTTTGGGACACTATTCCCAATGATCTCCCACTTGGCCTAAAGCCAATCGGTACAGTATCTAATACCCATCTTCGACTTGAAGTCGTCGAACTCCTTCACCGCAATGGCTTCAGTGAATGGGTCGGCCAGGTTCTCCTTCCAGTCGATCTTCTGAAGGTCGACGTTACCTCTATCCATGATTTTTCGGATAAGATGGTAGCGGCGCAGAATATGTTTCGTCTGCTGGTGTGTCTTCGATTCTTTCTCATGAGCAATGGCTCCAGAGCTGTCACTATAGAGCAGAACTGGACCAACAAGGGAGGGTGCTACTCCAAGCTCGGTGAAAAATTTTCTCAGCCACACCACTTCTTTGGCAGTATCTGATGTAGCGACATACTCTGCCTTGCAAACTGAATCAGCCACAGTGTGCTGCTTGGAACTCTTCCGACAGACGGCCCTACCATTAAGGGTAAAAATAAATGCCGACACACTTTTGCTGTCATCATGATCAGACTGGAAACTGGAGTCTGTAAACCTCATAAGTCTCAAGTCCGATTCATCATAAACAAGCCACTGGTAAATAGTATTTCTTAAATACTTCAGGATGATTTTAACAACCTTCTAGTGATTTTTTCCTGGATCAGATTGGTATCTACTCACTACCCCTAGTGAGTATGCCACATCTGGTCTTGTACATGTCATGGCGTACATGATAGATTTCACCGTCGAAGCATATAAAATTCTATCCATATGCTCTCTCTTTTGAGGTGTTGTCGAACAATCCCTGTTCGAGAGAGAAATTCTATGACCTATCAATAGATAGCCATTCTTGAAATTCTCCATGCTGAACCTCTTCAGCATAGTATCAATGTACGTGAACTGGGATAAGCCAAGCAATCTTTTAGATCTATCCCTATAGATCTTCATCCCTAGGATGTAGAAAGCTTCTCCCAGATCCTTCATGGAGAGCTAGACGACAGCCAAATCTTTATTTTCTGTAATGCAGGGACATCATTCCCGATTAAGAGAATATCATTCACATACAATACAAGAAATACTACTACTGAACTATTAGACCATTTATAAATACAGGGCTCTTCTCTGTTCTTAACAAAGCCATACGTCTTGATCATCCTATCAAAACGTATGTTCCAACTCCGGGATGTTTGCTTAAGTCTATAAATGGACTTCTGTAGTCTGTACACCTTAGACTCATCTATGGATGTGAACCCTTCAGGTTGTATCATACACACCTCTTCGTCCAGCTCTCCATTTAGGAAAGCTGTCTTCACATCCATCTGCCAGATTTCACAGTCCAGATGGGCAGCTATCGCAAGCATAATCCGAATGGATTTCAGCATTGCCACAGGAGAAAATATCTCATCATATTCTATACCATAACGTTGACGATATCCCTTGGCAACCATACGGACTTTATAGATCTCCACCTTTCCTTCTGCGCCCCTCTTCATCTTGAAGACCCACTTACATCCTATGGGTTTACTCCTTCAGGTGGATCAACTAATGTCCACACATCGTTGACCTTCATGGACTCCATTTCGGATTTCATGGCCTCTAGCCATTTCTCAGAGTTAGGTCTCTGCATTGCATCCATGTAGGTGATCGGATCCTCATCGTTTTCATCAAGTTCAACAGGATCGTCGTTCCGAACCAAGAAACCATAGTATCTGTCTGGTTGACGTGGTACTCTACCAGACCGCCTAAGGGTGCAGGAACAATGGGCTCCAGATATGTCTAACCAAATTCGGTTCAGGTTCAGCAACTTGTGTCGGTTTTTTCACCTGTCGAACTTCCTCAAGTTCGACCTTAGAGGCAACAGTCTCTTCACTAAGGAACTTCTTTTCCAAAAAGATTGCTTTAAGACTGACAAACATCTTTTGCTCATCAGCTAGGTAGAAATATTATCCTTTGGTCTCTTTTGGGTACCGTATGAAATAACACTTGTCAAACCTAGGTCCAAGCTTGTCCGTAATTAAACGTTTAACATAAGCCGAACACCCCCAAACCCTAAGATGCGAGAGTACTGGCTTACGTCCTATCCATATCTCATAAGGCATTTTGGTTACAGACTTACTTGGAACCCTATTTAGAAGGTAACAAGCCGATTCGAGCGCATATCCCAGAGGGAGATCGGCTCACCAGCAAACCCCATCATGGATCAAACCATGTCCAATAAGGTCCGATTCTTCCTTTCAGACACACCATTATGCTGTGGTGTTTCAGAAGGAGTCCACTGAGAGAGAATCTCATTCTCCCCAAAATATGTCAGAAACTCATTGGAAAGATATTCACCTCCTCGATCAGATCGAAGAGTTTTAATACACTTCTCAGTTTATTTTTCTACCTCATTTTGGAATAGTTTGAACATTTCAAACGACTCTGACTTATGCTTCATTAAGTAGACATACCCATACATCGATAGGTCGTCTGTGAAGGTTATGAAGTAGAAATATCCACCTCTTGCACTTGAACTCATGGGTCCACATACATCAGAATGTATCAGACCCAAGAGTTCACTGGCTCGCCCATCTTTTTCAGTAAAAGATGATTTGGTCATCTTCCCAAGAAGACTGGACTCACAGGTTGGAAGTGATTCACAATCACCAACTTCAAGAATTCCTTCTTGAGCCAACCTGTTTATCCTGTTCTTATTGATATGACCTAGCCTACAGTGCCAAAGATAGACTTCTGATATATTATCCATTCTAGGGCATTTACCTGAGGTTTGAACCATATTAACAGGCTGTGATAGTAAGTAAATTCCATTATTTAGTTATCTAACAAACATTGTAACACCATTCAAAATGATATTGCAAATATTTTCTTTTATTAAAAATTCATAACTGTACATGGCCAAAAGGCCTACAAAAATAATATTTAATAAAAAAACTTGGACAATAGTGACACTCACTCAGAATTACATTACGAGAGTTGATTACAAGGTTCTTGATTTCTAAAGCTAGAACTGAAACTTTGCTTCCATCTCCAACATTCAGGAACCTCTCGCCTTCATCAAATCTCTTACTGACCTGCAGACCCTGCATCGAATTACAAATATGATAAGGGCTTCTGGTATCCAATACCCAGACAGTAGTATCACAAATAGAAAAGTTGCAAGGTGTTATCATATAATTACCTTGCTTCTTCTTTGGCCTGTTTGGGTCCAGGGAGGCAATGTATAGAGGACAGTTCCTCTTCCAGTGCCCCTGCTTCTTACAAAAGAAGTACTCCATCTGGCTCTAATTAAGCTTGCACTTCTTGGTCTGACCCTGTGCAGATGTCCCTGCATGCAGCTGCACCTTTTTATTCTTCTTCTTCTTGTTCTTCTTCCCTTTTTTAAAGGGTCGACGATCAGAAGAAGACCCTCCCATAACATTCACCGACTCCTTATGGAGCTGGTGGTCCTTCTCAAAGTTCTGCAGCAACCCCAACAAGCCGTGGTAGTTCACTGTGAGCTTTGTCATCCAAAAATGAGTAAGAAAGGGGAGGAAGAACTTGGGCAAAAAATTAAGGATCGCATCCTTACCGAGCTGCTCGTGCAAGGGAAAGCCCAGTTTACTTAAGCACTCAATCATTTCGATCATGTACAGTACATGACCAGTGACTGAGACCCCATCTCTCATCCGAGCATTAAAAATGGCACAACTAGTTTTGTGCCTTTCAACATCGTCAGGCGTGCCAAAGGAGTCGTTCAACATTTGAAGCATCTCCTGCAGCTGGGCGTTCTCGAACCTGCGGCTGAACTCATCATTCATTACCGTCAGTATTATGCATCAAATGGTGGTGCGGTCATTGAGCCACTTCTGGTAAGTATCTCAGACCGTCCCTCTAGCGTTCGGGGCTGGCTCCTCAGGTGTCGGATCCGTTACTATTTAAAGGATCCACTCATATTCAAAGACGATTTTCAATTTTCGATACCAGCTATCGAAATTAGATCCCATGAGCTTGTCATTATCTAATAATGACCAGAGCGACAGGGTAGTGGCCATAGCTACATAAAAGAAAACCAAACCTTTATTAGTACATAAATTATTAATACTAAAGACTTAGACTTTAGTCTAAAGTTTCTCCCAGTATTTTTACGAACTAGTAGCCTCAACCTTTAATTCGAGGAATTATTTTAATTCCTTAGTGGGTACTAGAATCCACATGGACCACACACGAGCTCAACTTTGGTTGGTCAACTCATGTGCATCTATGGGTAGGTTCATAACCAGTTATTTTTTTAAACAACTTCTAGTAATTAATTTTGCCCCAGAACCTAATCAGTAGGCTTTGGTCTCCACTGAAAAGATCTGGTTAGGTCCAACCATTAACATAATTTGATTTGGTGAATATGACCAAAAATATTCAGGCCCAACTTTGGCCAGCCAACCTGACCACTATCAGAAAGACTCAACCAAATGATCATATTATGAATGATAATTTCATTAGTCAATAAGCACTAGGCCTTTGGGCCTCCAGTGATTATTAAACTAATGGACTCATTATCACTCACTTAATGGGAGGCTATGACTTAGTTATCACTATAACTTAATCATTTTTAGGGATCAAATAATTTTTGAGGATTTTAAAGGATAGAAGAGAAGAAATTAACCAGCCAATTTCAATCCTCCCACTGACTTCACCAAGTCAGATTAAAAAAAATTTAATTAAAGCCGGCATTAGGAGCACCTAAATCAGTCACACTGATTTATCTAATGACATGGGTGAGCCCTATCACCAAGTGATCTAATCAAAACCTAACTCACCAGGTTGGCCAGGTAAGTGAGATCAGTGGAAGGGATATGCCATTAACTCATCAGAGATCGAATCAATGCGAGTAGCTCCCAGTTAAAAAACCACTGGTCAGACTGCCGAACTTACCTTAGACATCAACCGGTTCATTAGTTTTAATTTGATCAACTTAGTAAATAGGGTTCCACCGCGTAGCCATGAATTAAGTCCATCTTGGTCTAGTTAAAGATATGGACCCATTCAACTACAACTATTGGAGTTGAGTCTAGAGTGTCCTTGACCTAATCTAATTCAACTTTTGATTAGATTTGACCAATTACTCTAATTTAGTCCATTTCTTTAAGCTAATCTTTGGTCTAACCCAATTATGGACCTAATCCATCTAACCCATTGACCCACAAGTTTATACAATTGTCTTAGATCTTAATTCACAATTCTAGACCAACTAGACAACACTTCATTCTTTTAATTAAGTATTTGGGCTGATGGATCAGGGTTTGATATTTTAAAAATAATTTTTAAATTTGAAAAGTTTTATTTTCTGTTCACCAAATGTGTTGACTCATTTCACAAATGGATTAGCATATTTCATAAACAGTAATCCTATTGCAAATTACATAACAAAAAATAACTCAATCAAAATAAATCATGAATATTTCTTTACATCTAATCTAACACATTCATGATAAATTTTACAATTGAACCTTTACAATTAAGTCCTTTCGCTGCTTCATCTGTATGGGATATAATCGCTCGGTACCCATACCGCCATAGGAGAATCCCATCGAATGGAAGGAGAGGGCCTTTTAAACCCTACTTTTCTCCTATGATCGGATGACCATGGCAACCAACCCAATTAGACTACTTGCTACTTGGATCAAGTATATCTAAATATATCAATTTTAAAATTTAAATTTCAAAATTTAAATTTCAAATTTTGAATTTTGAATTTTAAATTTTAAATAAATTTTAAATTTCAAATTTTTGAATTTCAAATTTTGAATTTTAAATTTTGAATTTTAAATTTTAAATTTAAATTTTAAATTTCAAATAAATTTTAAATTTCAAATTTTAAATTTAAACTTTTAGATTACTACTTAATCTATGCATGTAAATGTATATTATATTTTAGAACCTACTCTGATAGAATTTATGGTGAATTTCAGTGTAGGGGTAAAACGGTAATTTTAAAACTTTTTTCAAAATTATAATTTTACAATAAAAATTATTAATTAATCTAATTAATATGTATTAATCCTACACAAAGATCTAAATATGATATATATAGTATGCATTTAAATTTAAAATTTTAAATTCTACAATAAATATTTTACTGTTATGTGTTCAGAACACATTACCTTCGTGTAGGTAGTCGATCGCTGCAGTCTGATTACTGTCAGGAAGGTCTGATTGTCGCAATATAGTCACATAATATGTCTGATCTCTGCGGATCATCCACACGAAGCTCCCGATCTGATCGGCTCTTCACGAATGCTAGTTCGTTGCAGAACCCTTTCGATGGCCGATGCTGATCGAACTCCTTCGATCGATGTCTGCCGACTCCTCGGATGCTTCGGATCATCAGCAAAAGAACTTGAGAGATTGATGAAGCTCTTCCTGAAGTTTGATGGACTCACGACACTCATAGCTCACCTTCTCACTTCCCGAACCCTAGGTAGAAAACCCTAGGGTACTCACAAAAGACCCTGCACCCTTTCTCTCTTCTTTTCTTTTCTTTTCTTTTCTCATGCAGAAGGCCTTTATCATGCCACCCTTTCTCTCTCAGATCAAATATCGCATGCCCCACCTTCTCTTTCTTTTTAAAATGGTGCAAGACCACATCTTTACAGCGTTTTCACCGTGTGAGAGGATAAAGCTAGGTGGTTGCTCACTTGAATTCAAATCGAATTTGAATTCAAATGCCAACCAACCAATCTTTATCCACTCTTGGCGTGAGAAGAAGGGGGCATGGGTTCTGTGTGCGTGGAGAGTTTACACAAGAAATTTTTTCTCAAGTAGAGCAAGTGGTGCACAAGTGGATAAGGTGGCGCATGGGATTAGTTGCTCATTCAAATTCAAACATCATTTGAATTTGAATGGCCAACTAATCAATCTTTATCCACACAAGTGGCGCACAAGGGAGGGCGTGGGAAGGCTTCTGCAGGAGAAAAAATTCACGAGAACTCGTTTCTCATGAATTCAAATAGGCACAGATGAGGTGAGATTAGGTGGCATAGGGAGATAAGTCAAGGTGGTTTCAAATATTAAATCAACCTAATTGAACCAACCTTATTAAAATAGGTTAGGCACAATTAGACTAAGTTAAACCCAACACAATTAGGCTTAATTAGGCTCAATAAAATTCTAACAAATCAAAATTGACTAAGACCAACCCTTATTGGAGCACGATCCCGGCTCCTCCTACAGACTTTGGGTGCAGCGGAACCAGCAACGAATAGATCTGGAGTCGTCTGGACACGATCCAAGGCCCTTGACGAAATCAGCCTGGTTGCTGTCCTCTTCGTCAGCCTTTCATTCCAGATGAAGAACGCCTCTGAAGCTACCTCTAAAAAATCCAAGATCTGGTACCCAACTAGATCAGCCACTGGACCGAGGTCTTCCAATTTGTAGATCTTGAATCAGGGCATTCTAGATGGGAAGAAGATAGATGGAGACAGATATTGCAGATCTGTCCTGCTGCAGCCTTTCTTGTAGATCTGTTGATGGAGATCTCACCCACGCCTCAAACGACCTCAGATCAACTCCAGATCTGAGAGAGACTTATACCAACCTCTTCTTAAGAGATTTTAGGTCCTGGACCTAGTGTTTGGGTGCCTACAAGAGAGCAGATCTGGTAGGCGGCTGCAAGGGGGAAGGGGCTAGCGCCTCCCTTCCTTTCTTTCCTTTTATGGATTGGCGGCAAGAAACCCTAGGTTTCTTGCTCCTGGGGCATGGAAGATGGCTGGAGAGAGAGGGAGAAGAGAGAGAGAGAGATTTGGGAGAAAAGAGTTATCTATTTTCTTGGCTTTAATCAAACCTATACACAGTACATGTATATATAAAACACTGGGTCAAGTGACCCCCCAAAACTCCCTTGACCAACTCTATGGGAGATTAGGTTAACCCAAGCCCATGTACACCCATGACTCGACCTAATCTCACATATCCTGGGCTCAGACTGGCCCATAAAGAGTTGGTCCCTTGAGGCCCACATAACCTAGACCTTAAGAACCCGAAAGGCCCACAGCCTTTCAACCTAGGGCCCAACTAGCCCTAGAGCCTCCATGAAGCCCTCATGAATGATGGACCTTGGCCTTAGCCTTGGTCTCCTGGGCCTTGGGCACACCACCTGGATCATAACAATCTCCACCTTGGTGTCCCAAGGCCTCAAACCAGCTCCACTCTGTCCTTGTGACTGTAGACCCATTTGCAGCCAATGGGCCTCTTCCCCTGTGGCAACTGCACCAATCGCCACGTCTGGTTCTGGTGGAGAGACTGCATCTCTTCGAACATCGCTTGGACCCACCGCTCTCTGTCCTGGCTCTCAATAGCCTCTTGATACGTATATGGGTCTCCATTCGCTGTCACCAGGGCATATGACAGCATCTCCTCGAAGCCATATCGGTCCGGTTGCCTGATGGTCCTCTTGGGCTTGTGTAGGGCAACACCGATATCAGTCCTCGTCCAGCTCACTCCTGCTGGACCTCTCTGCCTCGATCATTCGTCTGAGTCCTCTCCACCTGTGGAGACACCTTAGGTAGGTTCTCCATCTGAATGTCATGTCCTCCCGTAGTACCTACAAGAGGCAAAATCAAAGAGGTAAGCTGTCCAGCAGCGCCTTGCTGGACCTCCTCCTGCTCCTGTGCTCCTCCATACCTGCTCGCCTCCGTAAAACTGACTCCTCATCAAAAGTCACATTCTAACTAATGATGACCTTCTTTTCCAAGGGATCCCACAGCCTGTATCCCTTAACTCCTCGCGGATAGCCTAGAAACACCATCTTGAGTGATCTGGCGTCTAGCTTGCTCCGCTCACCAGCTCCAATGTAACATATAGGCCGTGCACCCAAATACCCGTAGATGGCCCAACCCAACTATCCCCAGACCACACCTCCTCTGGAAGCCTGCCATCCAACCTAGTGTGAGGTGACCGATTGAGCAAGTAACCCGCTGCATCAACTGTGTCAACCCAGAACTCCTTTAGAAGCCCTGTCTGCAGCCTCATGCATCGTGCCTTTTTCAAAAATATTCTGTTCATCCTCTCGGCCACCCCATTCTGCTGTGGAGTCCCCCTAACTGAGAAGTGTCTCCTGATCCCACACTCCTCACAGTAGTCTTAGAACTCTCTGCTGGTGTACTCTCCGCCATTGTCTGACCTCAGACACTTCACGCTCCTCCCTGCTCCTTCTCCACCTCAGCTCTCCAGATCTTGAACTTGTGAAGACCTCTGACTTCTCTCTCATAAAGTAAATCCAGAGCTTCCTTGAGAAATCATCAATTTAGGTCATGAAGTATCTGGCCCCATTTCTAGCTAAAACTGGGGCTGATCCCCACACATCTGTGTGTACTAACTCCAGAGGGGCTGCACTGCGGGCTGTACTGATGTTGAACTGAACTCTCCTTTGCTTTCCCATCTGACAAGGCTCATAGATCTCCCCTGTAGCACCATCCTCCAGATCAGAGATGAGTCATCTCCTGCTCAACTCCCTCAGCCCCCTGTCACCCATGTGGCCTAGGCGGTAGTGCCACATCCTGTAAGTCCCTCCTGGTCCTGTGCTGCAGCTGCTGCATCAGACTCTCTGATCACCACAGATCCCTCCATGCGATAGAGGTTATTGTCCAACCTCCTACTCTCATCACCACCATAGCTCCATTGGAGATGTTCAGTACTTCGCTTCTAGCCCTACTGCTGAAGCTGTATCCCACTGCGCTCCAAGTAGCCTAGTGACACCAGATTCTTCTCCAGCTCCGAGATGTGCTTTATATTTGTCAATGTCCTCACAATCCCATCAAACATCCTCACCCTGACTGTCCCTATCCCAGCCACCTTGCAAGGATGATTGTCGCTTAGAGTCATTGATCCCTCATCTGTCTTGGTGTATGTCGCAAACCAAGACCTGTGTGGTGTGTAGTGATGTGAGCACGTAGAGTCTAGTGTCCACTCCTCTGTGTAATGCCTGTGACCATCTGATACCACAAGTAGATCATCCCCTGCTGCCCAGCAACTGCACTCACTGATTTTGAGCCACTTCTTTCTCCCTTCTTGCTCTTTCCATAGTGGACATTCTCACTTGAAGTGCCCGAACTCGTTGCACTTGAAGCATTTCACCTCTTTCTTTCCCTTCCTGGACTTGGACCGCCCCTGGACTTACTTCTGCCTCTACCTCTACCTGTCCTCTCCCCTACTGCCAAACCCTCCTGGGGAGCCCGATCTCTGGTCAACTTTTTTCTCTGCTCATTCGACCTCAGCATCGAGACCATGTCCTCATACTCCAGAGTCTCCTTGCCGTAGAGCAGTGTAGTCACCAAAGAATCATATGATCTGAGCAGTGAACATATAGAAGCAATAGAGACTTGTCCTCCTCATCCAGCTTCACCCCGATATTCACCAACTCCGTGCACAACTAGTCGAACCTCTGAATATGGCCAATCACATCAGATCCTCCTGCATCCGAAGACTGTACAACCTCTTCTTCAGCATCAGCTTGTTGCACATATTCTTTCCCATGTACATGGTGTGCAACTTTGACCAAAGGCCCTTCGGGATCTTTTCTTCCAGCACCGAATACAATGCTGCATCCGCCAAACATCCTCTGATCACCGAGCATGCTTTCTTCTCCAACGATGCCCACTGTCTATCTGTCATTCCCTCAGGCTTCTCATCCAAAGCTTGATCCAGATCTGCTTGCACCAGAAGATCCTCCACCCAGATTTCCACATGAAAAAATTTTTCTTACCATCAAACTTCTCGAACTCAACCTTCATATTGCTGCCCATGACTGGATCCAAGCCAAACAAGCAATATGAAATCAAGAAGTATAGAATATACCTTGATGGTACCTTGCTGAAATTTTCAGCACTCGAGTCTTTAACTTCTCATGCTTGGAATCGCTTCCTCACCATTGTGGCTCTGATACCAACTATTGGAGTATGATTCTGGCTCTTCCCACAGACCTTAGGTATAGCAGAACCAGACGAATAGATCTGGAGTCATCTGGACATGATCCAAGGCCCTTGACGAAATCAGCCTGGTTGCTGTCTTCTTCGTCAGCCTTTCGTTCCAGATGAAGAACACCTCTGAAGCTACTCTAAAAATTTCAAGATCTAGTACCCAACTAGATCAGACCTGAACCAAGGTCCTCCAATTCATAGATCTTAAATCAGGGTATTCTAGATGGGAAAGAAGATAGATAGAGACAGACCTTGTAGATCTGTCCTGCTGCAGCCTTTCTTGTAGATCTGTTGATGGAGATCTCACCCATACCTCAAACGACCTCAGATCAACTCCAGATCTGAGAGAGACTTGTACCAACCTCTTCTCAAGAGATTTCAGGTCTTGGACCTAGTGTTTGGGTGTCTGTATAAGGGGGATAGCAGATCTGGTAGGTGGCTGCAAGGGGGAAGGGGCTAGCGCCTCCCTTCCTTTCTTTCCTTTTATGGACTGGCAGCAAGAAACCCTAGGGTTTCTTGCTCCTGGGGCATGGAAGATGGCTGGAGAGAGAGAAAGAAGTGAGAGAGAGAGACTTGGGAGAAAGAGTTATCTATTTTTCTTGGCTTTAATCAAATCTATACACAGTACATGTATATATAAACACCGGGTCAAGTGACCCAAACCCAAAACTTCCTTGACCAACTCTATGGGAGATTAGGTTAACCCAAGCCTATGTATACCCATGACTCGACCTAATCTCACCTATCCTGGGCCCAGATCTGGCCCATAAAGAGTTGGTCCTTGAGGCCCACATAACCTAGACCTCAAGAACCCGAAAGGCCCACAGCCTTTCAACCTAGGGCCCAACTAGCCCTAGAGCCTCCATGAAGCCCTCATGAATGATGGACCTTGGCCTTAGCCTTGGTCCCCTAGAACTTGGGCACACCACCTGGATCATAACAACCCTTGATCAGATCAGGGACCAAACCACCTTGGCAATTAGGTCAACTCTTAACCTAATCGGGTCAAACCCAACTGAATCCAATTCAATTGGACTTGATCCAAAAAATAATTACTCAATCAAATTGAGTTAATTAGCGATCAAATCACTAATTAAACCCCTCATAAATACTGAGTCCAAATCGATGGACAATCGGACATCAAAGTCCATTGATATGAAACCTTGATCGAAGAATCCCAA